>NW_027509925.1:0-97500 GCF_051311805.1 Agelaius phoeniceus
TAAAGAAAGAGAGAGAGAGAAAGAAAGAAAGAAAGACAGAGAGAAAGAAAGAAAGACAGAGAGGAAAGAAAGAGAGAGAGAGAAAGAAAGAGAGAAAGACAGAGAGAAAGAAAGAAAGACAGAGAGAAAGAAAGAAAGAGAGAGAGAAAGAAAGAAGAGAGAGAAAGAAAGAGAGAGAGAGAAAGAAGAGAGAGAAAAAGAAAGAAAGAAAGACAGAGAGAAAGAAAGAGAGAGAGAGAAAGAAAGAAAGACAGAGAGAAAGAAAGAGAGAGAGAGAAAGAAAGAAAGAGAGAGAAAGAAAGAGAGAGAGAGAAAGAAAGAAGAAAGACAGAGAGAAAGAAAGAGAGAGAGAGAAAGAAAGAAGAAAGACAGAGAGAAAGAAAGAGAGAGAGAAGAAGAAAGAAAGACAGAGAGAAAGAAAGAGAGAGAGAGAAAGAAAGAAAGA
Organism: Agelaius phoeniceus; assembly: GCF_051311805.1. Lineage (NCBI taxonomy): Eukaryota > Metazoa > Chordata > Aves > Passeriformes > Icteridae > Agelaius > Agelaius phoeniceus. The sequence goes on from NW_027509925.1 coordinate 446, forward strand.
AAGACAGAGAGAAAGAACAGAGAGAGAGAGAAAGAAAGAAAGAAAGACAGAGAGAAAGAAAGAGAGAGAGAGACAGAGAGAAAGAGAGAGAGAGAAAGAAAGAAAGAAGACAGAGAGAAAGAAAGAGAGAGACAGAGAGAAAGAAAGAGAGAGAGAGAAAGAAAGAAAGAGAGAGAAAGAAAGAGAGAGAGAGAAAGACAGAGAGAAAAGAAAGAGAGAGAGAGAGAGAAAGAAAGAAGACAGAAAGAAAGAAAGAGAGAGAGAAAGAAAGAAAGAAAGAAAGAGAGACAGAGAGAGAGACAGAGAGACAGACAGAAAGAAAGAAAGAGAGAGAGAAAGAAAGAAAGACAGAGAGAAAGAAAGAGAGAGAGAGAAAGAAAGAAAGAAAGACAGAGAGAAAGAAAGAGAGAGAGAGAAAGAAAGAAAGACAGAGAGAAAGAAAGAGAGAGAGAGAAAGAAAGAAAGACAGAGAGAAAGAAAGAAAGACAGAGAGAAAGAAAGAGAGAGAGAGAAAGAAAGAAAGAAAGACAGAGAGAAAGAAAGAGAGAGAGAGAAAGAAAGAGAGAGAGAGAAAGAAAGAAAGAAAGACAGAGAGAAAGAAAGAGAGAGAGAGAAAGAAAGAGAGAGAGAGAAAGAAAGAAAGAAAGACAGAGAGAAAGAAAGAGAGAGAGAGAAAGAAAGAGAGAGAGAGAAAGAAAGAAAGAAAGAAAGAGAGAGAAAGAAAGAAAGACAGAGAGAAAGAAAGACAGAGAGAAAGAAAGAGAGACAGAAAGAGAGAGACAGAAAGAGAGACAGAAAGAGAGAGACAGAAAGAGAGACAGAAAGAGAGAGAAAGAAAGAGACAGAAAGAGAGAGAAAGAGAGAAAGAAAGAAAGTAAGACAGAGAGATAGAGAGAAAGAGAGAAAGAAAGAGAGAGAGAGAGAAAGAAAGAGAGAGAGAGAAAGAAAGAAAGAAAGAGAGACAGAAAGAGAAAGAAAGAGAGACAGACAGAAAGAAAGAAAGAGAGAGAAAGAAAGAAAGAAAGAGAGACAGAGAGAGAGACAGAGAGACAGACAGAAAGAAAGAAAGAGAGAGAGAAAGAAAGAAAGAGAGACAGAGAGAGAGACAGAGAGACAGACAGAAAGAAAGAAAGAGAGAGAGACAGAGAGACAGACAGAAAGAAAGAAAGAAAGAGAGAGACAGGAAGAGAGCGAGAGAAAGAAAGAAATAGAGAAAGACAGACAGAAAGAAAGAAAGAGCGAAAGAAAGAAAAGGAAAAAGGAAGGGAAGAAAAAAAAAAGGAGGAAGAGAAAGGAGGAAAAAAATGAAAAAGGAAAAGGGTGAGAGTGAAAAAGAAAGAGCGAAAGTGGAAAAGGGGGTGAAAAACAGAGTGAAAAAAAGAAAAAAGAGTTGGAGTGGAAAAGAAAGGACATTCGGGAGGGGCGGTGCTGCCTAAGGTGCTTCCGCGCCCAGGAGCGAAGGAGCCGTTTGATCCCCTGGCGGGAGCGCAGCTCCCGGTGGCGGAGAACGGAGCGGTGGCTGTCAGTTCGAGACTCCAACTCCCGGCAGGCCCTGCGGCCGTAAAGCGCGGCGTCTGACGCAACGGCCGACGCGCCATATGAATGGCTGGCGGCCCGAGGCGGCCGCTCGCCGGGGGAGCGGGCTGGGCGCGGGGAGCTCCCGGCGCCTGTGCCGCGCGGGACGGAGCCGCGGCAGCGACGCTGGAGGGGCGAAGCCTCCGTCCGGCCGCCCGCACGGAGCCGAGCGGCGCGGAAGGGGCGTCTGCCCGGTGCCTCGGCCTCGCTCAGCGGTCCCGGTGGCGGGGGCTGAGCTCGGGCGGGGCGCGCTGCCGCCCGCCGATGGCGGAGCGCCAGGCGGTGCTTTGCTGCCGCGGGCCGGGAGCTGCAGGAGCCGCCCCGGGCGAGCGGCGCCGGGCGCTGCCGCGGTCACTGTGCGGCGGCTGCCCTCGGGCTGGCGGAGGCGCGGGAGCCGCCGAGCTGCAGCCGTCTCCCTCGGGCCGCTGCCGCTGCTGCGGGCGGGGGCGGACGAGCGGCTGCGGAGGCGGCTCCGCGGCGTGCTCAGCCTTGCGAGCAGAGAGCGCTCGACATCGCTGGCATGACACGGCTGCTGAGTGCCTCAGTGCTCGTGGCTCTTCCTTCCACGCAAACAGATGGAGCGGCATCGCTGAGCAGTAAAACACAGCGATGGCCCGGAGAATGGCGAGCGCAAGGAGCGCCGGGCAGGATCCTTCTGATGGCACAGGTGCGATCGGCAAACTCAGCCCCTTGTGCCCCTGCCCTCCCGACCCCCAGGGGAAATGCTCTCCAGCCTCGAGCTGCTGAGAGACAAAACGTGTGATTTGACACTAGGGTCCGGAAAAGGTTTCCGTTTAGATTAGCAAATGCCTCCATTGTTCTCGGTTACGTCCTAGGATCGGTTTTAGGCAGTGACTTTCTACCGCTTGTCGGATTTTCTTGTGCAATGGTAAGAAAATAGGCAGGTCTGATACTGGTTTCGCTTTTTTTCTACTTCATGTTCCATGAGCTGCTTTTATCCAAGCAATTGTTTTAAAGTTCTACTGTAGGCGTTTCTGGTTCACTTTTTTTTTTTTTTTTCCCTCTAAATCGGCAGTAAATATAGCTGAGTAAAATTACCTTGGTTTTCTTCCTTCTTAAATGTTTTTATTGATAATCCTATTTGAATATGCAGAACACGTGGGTATGTCCTGTAATATATCCTAGCTTTTCTTGTTTACAGGGTACTCAGGAAATATTTTTCCCTTAGAGTCCCACTGAAACATTCTCCGTGCAATCTCCGTTAAGGTCTGTGTTTACAAATAAGCCACCATCAGCTGAGATATTTGCCTGTGTACCTTTTCCTGTCATTCAGAGCTTGCGTTCTGTGGTTTTTATGATAAACCTATCAAACTTGCGAAACTGTTTTGCAAGTCTTAACCGTTGAAGGCAGCAAGAAGTGGTTTTAAAGCCTGTTCTTGAGCAGACAAAGGGAAAAAGTGTGAATTTGCTGCTGAACTTGTCCTTTTTCATTTGACTTGCCTTGAATTATTTAGGAAGAGAGAGAACTAGAAAAAAGAGAGAAATAGAATTGGTTCTTGAGCCCTCCTAAAATGCTCCCTGTGATTCCGTGTGGAGCCAAAGTGAAGGGTGATGGAACAGAGCCCCTGTGCTTTAGAAGGAAATCAATTTCAACCTGATCTCCACCCTGAGTCTCCCTAATTTCTGTTTCTAAAATGCAAACTAAGTTTAGGAAGTGTTGGGAGTTAGTATTTTGGGGGAGAAATGGCAGTTGCACAAACCGTTCCATTTCCCAGAGGCTCTGGGAAGGATTCATTTTGTAAGCGCTGTAACTGCCATCGGTTGGGGGTTCGGGGTTGGAATGTGCACTTGCCCTCCTATAAAGCACTCGTTCATTTGCATTTCAGTGCCAGGAGTCTGGAGAAACTGGAGAAGAGCCCAAGAGACATTTTTCATCCTGAGATACAAAAGGTAGGAAGTGACTTTTTTTGGTTTGGTTCTTTTTCTTTATGATTTCCTGGAAATAGAAGTAATTAAGTATAGATCCTACTGGTTTGTTTCTTCCAGTAGCTAATAAGAATAAGAATAATAATCTAATACTACTTAAACTGTCTCTTTATCCATTGAACTGGCCATTTCAAATCCAAACTTCTAAACACCAATAAAACCATCATCCTTGTAGAATCTTTAATAGGAGGGGGCTAAAGATGCTGTTTTTGTTGACAGGATTTATTGGTTCTTGAAGGGCAAGAGGTGAGTACAAGCCTAACTACTTCTTGCTCACAGACCCGTCCGGTGAATGCGGCTTTGTATTTGGATGGGCTTTTGATGACTTCTAAATCAATTGCTCGTTACAGTAAAAAGAAGTCATGTTTTTTTGAACCTGACAGCAAAAATAACTTGAAGCACCAACTTAATCATAATTGATCACCCGTCTAAGTTAATGATTTTATGCTATACTATCAAAGTTTAAAGGTAAATTATTGTGTAGTAGGAGATGGTATAAAATGTATGTTCTAACGTGTAGGATGTATGCAAAGATTAGAGGAAACAAATTTTTATGTCTTCTGTTTGACTGTTCACCAAATAATATTTGGTTTTATTTTCCTGGGATCGGTGAATTTTAAATTTGGAGTCCTCTATGCTAAGGATGGTCAGCTTACAGGTGATGAAATGTTCAGTCATGGTGAGGTTTTCACCTTCTCCTTAATTGTTTTGCTCATCTGAAAAAAAAAAAAAAAAGGCAAGTTAAAAAAAAAAAAGTTATGTTTATTATTTGTTACCCCGTTCTGTCCGTTTCCTCAGTATTTGCTGGAGCTCTGCTTACCCAAGCGTTGGGTAAAACAAGCTTTGGGTTCCTTCTGTCCCACTGGGTGTTGCCCAGTTTGGTTGCATCTGGTGAAATTCACCCTGAGCCCTTACAGAACCAGCTCAAACCAGGTGAGAGCCATTCGCAGCTCTCTCAGGACACCCGGAGGAGGATGGGTGACGTTTCTGAGCATCTGGCAAGTGTACTTCTATCAAAACTCGGCCTGTGCAATTTCTGGGGAAAACCCTTCTGTATCCTGAAGGGTTCCTCAAAGTCTGTTGAGGATCCGGTTAGCAGTTGCTCACCTGGATGGTTCCAGCTCCTCAAGCTAACACTTGTACTCTTGCCCTGTAGTTTAGATCTATTGTAGTTTTGTTATTTTGCAAGATTTTACGTCTTTGGACAGTAACGTGCATTTCACTCTTTGGAACCTCTCGGATCGTGCTTTGGTGCAGCACCACCTAATGGGACACTTGGCTGCTGTGCTGAAGGGCTTGGTTACTAGAATTGTAAATCCCGGAGAGTTTGTAAGTCTTCTGTCCCCAGGGAGGTGTCACGCTTTGTTCACCGTTGCTCTGTTTGTCGGGTGCTGCTTCTCGTCGGAGGTATTAACTTCAAACTGCCCTGTTCTTTTTTGAACTTTTTTTCCTGGTTCTCTCCGTAGGGCAGGGAAGGACTCTCGTATCCCGGTCGTCAGACTCAGCGCTGCCCGAGAAGATACAGAGACTGTAAAAATCATAAGAAGCAACTAGGACTGCAGAGGAAACAAACTGGAGAGAACAAAAGGTGACATTGTTCTCCTTAGCCTGGATTAGAAACATCCACTGCGCTTTGATGCCGGTGGCTGCCAGGGGCTCGTTAGGTCTCTTGAGGCAGGTGTAGGTGTTCACTTGTAGGTTCTATTTTTTGGCAAAGGACCACGAGAGAAGTTTATTTATAGATCCAAATAAACATTCATCTTATCTGAACATAACCTGTCATCCCCTTTCTGACATTAAGGACTCCTGTATAAATACTTGGGGGGGTTTTCTTTGTCGTTTCTGAATGGTTCCATTTTGCCGGCTACTTGAACAAATCTGAGGGGGTTTAATTGCATACTGCTTCCTTGAAATTCTGTTGGTCTCTGCTTGGAACCCTTCTTGTACTGCTTAATGAAAGACTTCGGATGGTGTTTTCTTGCCTGTTTGTGGTTAAGGTCGTGCTCTGATGCATTTACAGAAGCCATGGCAGGAGAGAGTCAGCTGCTGGAGAAGAGGAGACAGTACTATCCCTGTGCAGCACGGAACTGTGCTACTGCTGTGTCATCAGCTGTGTCTGCACTGAAAGTAGCCACCTTCACTTGTAGGTAGCTCCTTGGTGCTTTAGGACACGCTGAGGGATTTATTCCTTTTGGGATCCACGATGAGAATTCCCAAGAGAGGTAGTAGTAATAAGGTCTGAGATTGGAAAAAAGCCTGTGTCCTTGGAATGTTGTTGTTGTCGTCAAAAGTTAATTTTTCCTTCTTTCTTAGCCAGTAGTCAGCTTTTTGCTTTATTTTTTGTGGTATCAGTATTTGATTGTTTAAAAAATTGCTTCAAAAGAACTGCAGTGGCTGGCCACCAGGACCTTGTTCAGATTTGCCTATTTGCTTGTAGCTAAAACGTTTCCATATTGTTTATCATTCTATTGAAGAAACTGCTGCCCAGTCAACTAAGAACTGAACATCTATCTGTCTAGGACATGGGGAGAGGATTTAGGTCATGTCTTTGTTTCCAGAAAAAAGTTCCAGTGTAGTTTCTAACTAGAGGAAAAGGGGGGGGGGTGAAGACTCGGGGCTCTGATGCCGTTGGGGGCACCCCGAGGTGCCCAGGAGCGGGAGCCCCACTGCGGTGCAGGAGCAGGTATGTTATCACGTACTAGAGAGCAAATTATAAATAGAAATATGAAAATTATAAGTATAAAAATATTTTTTAGATCGTTAAAGAAAGCGGTTTTTTTAACTTGTCAATAGGCAGGGTTTTGATGATAAAAATGATAAATACAAAGAATATGAAGGTAGAAATCTAAGTCTAGAAAGATATCATAAATACATACAGATAAAGTTTAAAACTAGAAGAAAAAATCAGTTGCAGCAGTAGATACGATACATAATATAGATAATACTTTAAATACATGTCTAGAATTTTATAGATATTATAGATAATTATTAATAGATTGCATCAAAAGAAACGATAAATATAAATGTGAGTATAATTACACAAAGTATAAAAATATTTCGATACCGTTTAAAAGAAGGTGTTTTCGTGTATTTATTTGGTTAGAGATGGGGTTTTTGTTTGGATTAATAGAAGTATTCTAGAAATATAAATCTAACTGTAGAGAGATCCAATCGATAGAGGAGGCTATTTCTAAAAACACAACCGAACGCCGCCGCCTTCGGGGGAATCGCACGAGCTCGGCCGAAGCAAGGCGAGAGCGGCCGACCCTGACGGCCTCGAGCGAACCGAGGCGAGGCTTCCGAGGCTGCCTGAAGCGAAGCGAGCCGAGCTCAGGCGAAGCGAGCCTGCTGCTCTCGTGCGCGCTGCTTAGCGCCAGTGCGCTCCCAGCCTAATGAGCTCCTGCCCGAGCCCGCGCTCCCGGTCGTGTCCGCGCCGTGGCCGGGCCGCCCGCGGGACGCGGGAGCGGGAGAGCCCCGAGCCGGGCGAGCTGAACGGGAGGCGGCGGCGCTTGCCCGCCCGCCGTCGGGGAGCCGAGGCGAGGCGAGCGGAGCCGAGGCGCGCCGAAGGCACAGAGCGGCTGGGAGTTGGGCCGAAGCGAGGCGAGCTCGGCCGAAGAGGCGAATGCAGGCGCCAAGAGCCGAGTTGAGGCGACAGTAGCCGACTGGAGCCGAGCGTCTCCGGAGCGAGCCGAGCTCCGCCGAGCGCCGCAGCATCCCGGGCAGGGCGAGGCGCTGGGCCGGGCTCGGGGTGCAGCCGGGGCTCTGGGAGGCTTCCCCGCCTGTCCCTCTCTCTAGCCCTCCTTCCTTCTCCCCGTCTTCGCCTTCTCTCGCTCCCTTTCCCCCATTCCCTCTCCCCCCGCAAAGCCGGCTCCTTCCTGTCCTGTCCCTAGCCCGCTACTCCCTTCTGTTCCCCCTCTCTCCTTCCTGTGCCCAGCCTCCGTGTACCCTCGTCCCGGGCTTTCCCTTCCCGTGCCGCTTTCCTGCACAGCCCGAGCTCCCTCGCCGCCCTTTGTCGTGCCCTGCTCTCGCTCCTCTCTTCCCGTGCCCCCTTTCCTTCTTTGCCCCGCAGCCGCGGGGCTCGGGCTGCCGGAGAATAAAGCCCCGAGGGCCGGAGCCCGGCGCCCCTGGGCCCTTGCGGGAGTCCCCGCGCGGGGCCGGAGGCTCTCGGCGGATCCCCCCGTGCCGCTCAAGCAGCGCGGCCGACAGCGCCGGAGCTGCGGCTTTGCCGGCATCGCGCTGAGAGCGGCCCCCGCTCCGTGCCGGGCCGTCCCCGCCGTCTGTGCCGCTCCCTCTCTCGCTGCCCCTGGCCCGTGACAGCGAGGCTGGGCAGGAACCTCAAGCCTTCTGGGGGCTGCCCCCCCTTTCTTGTTGCAGCAGAATCCCTTGCTGGGGCTATGCACGTGTGGGAAGGGCTTGGGGGAAGCGCTGCGCTGCTGTCCGGGGCAGTCGGATTCGTTCGGAGCCTTCTTTGGGGGTCAGGGAAAGGCGGGGTGAAGACTCGGGGCTCTGATGCCGTTGGGGGCAGCCCAAGGTGCCCGGGAGAGGGAGCCCCACGGCGGTGCAGGAGCAGGTGGGGGGCGGGCGAGGGGCGGGGGTCACGCTGGGTGCCGTCCCCCGGAGGGACCCAAAGCTGCCACCAAATGCACAGGGAGGGGTGAGTGGGTGTAGGATGCTAAAACCTGGCAAGGCATTCGGTTTTCTAGGTATTGCTAAAGAATAGGAATTGGTCTCTAAACTCAGCTGGGGAGAAGCCCTCTCTATGCACTCATTTGTTTACAGGAATGTAGAAGGTTCCGACTGGAGATGCGTAGTAGTTCTGAAGATATTGCCGTGAGGTTTTGATCTAGGAACGGACCGAGCTGTGCCCTGGAACCCTCAGAACAGCTGCAGGGGCTGAAGGCGATAGAAAGGGCTCTCTGGCACCTTTTGCCTCCGTTCTCTGCCAGCGCCCAAAGCGTGTCGCAGTCCCGGAAGAGGCGCTTGTCATCCCGAGAGCCAAAAGGAAGACGTGTCAAATCCCAGCTCTGCCTTGTGTTTCGTGTGGGTTTTTTACTTCGTATTGATGTCATTCCAGAGAGCAAGGAAAGAAGAAACGTGACCGGCTCCCACTATTACTGTGTGAAGGCTTTCTTGAAAGGCTGCTGTATTTCTATTGTCTTTTTCCACTCCAAGCTTGACTTTTGCCCTCGTTTTTCGAGCTCTGCTGCATTGGGGGTGTCCCAAGGAGGGCGGGGTTCCTCAGCAGGGCTCTTAGGAGGCGGCGCTGATTCTGCTTTTTCTGAAGGCGTCTCAAAGCGGGCTACCAGAATGACAGTTTTGTGCACTGGAAAGCTTTCCCTCAGTGCCATCAGCGCACGTCCGTGTCTGAATTGTGGAAGCAGACGGACTAAGAACAGCCAGCACCCGGAGCAGATTTCTGTTGGCTCTGTGTCTGTGAGAAGCGGGCTGTGTGCTGGACGGGGAGAGGCGCTGTTGGGGAGTGGCATCAGCGCCAGGTGTGAGCTGTGAGGATGATGAGGGGCCGGCTCCTGCCGGGGGGGGGGGGGGTGCGAGGCTGTTTTAGGGGGAGGCTTCGCCTCAGCTGCCTTTTGCATGGAGCTGCTGAGTAGAGGGGTTCATGGGGGGGCTCCCGGGGCTGTCTCATGGAAGGACTGCGAGAGCTTCTGGCAGCGTCTGGGCGAACACCTGGATACGCGCTTGGATCCGCGGAGCATCGCTTCAAGGAGGTGCCGAGGGACGAATCTTTGTGCCGGGAAGCAGCAGCCGAACGGGTGAGCGCGTGTGGATTTGGAGCGGGGACTTTGGTCCTTTCCCTTTTCAATTGGATCTTGGCAGTCCCCCCTCCCCGCTTCCCCAGGAACAAAAAGGGAGCTTGTGAAGACAAAAGAAATGAAGGAGAGGCAAGCAGCTACTCTCCTAATATTGTCTGTGTTGGAACTGGGGGGGATCCGCTTTCGCTTGCGGTTCCAAGGATGTCGGTTGAAGGAAAAGCTGCCTTTTCCCGGCTGTTAGGGGTATCCCAGGGGTGACAGGGAATCCCTGCGTTCCATTTGAACGGGAATGGGCAAAGTATTGTTGTCATCGGATGGCTTTGATTTGAAGGTAGCCAGCCCATTTTCATCATCCTAAGGTTTAAATGGAGGGGACAGCGCTGGTGTCCCTCCTTTGCAAGGGTTTGAATGGAGGTCAAAATCCCCCTTTGCACATGGTTTGAAGGATTTCATTGGAGGAAAGCCCCTTCTTTTCTGCTCTCCTAGGGGATGAACTTGAAGGGGAGAAGCCATTTCTTTGCCCTTGTTGAAGCGAGGTGAGCGCCGCCCGCGGCGTCAGTTTCGGGGTTGAGTTGCGGGAAGCCGCAGCTCTGGCGGCGTTTGCAGGGCTGCAGTCGGGCTGTGCCGCTGCATTTGAGGGCGCTTCTTGTGGCCGCGGCCCGGGCCGGAGCGTTGCCGCTCGGGAGCGCTGCCGGCCCGGGCCGGGCGGGTGCCGAGGCGCACGGGGAATTTGGCGCGGCAGCGGCGGAGCCGCTTTGCCGGTGCGAGCCGCCGTGCGGAGCCGAGGGCAGCTGGCGCCGGGCCGGCCAAGGGCGGCAGAGGCGGCGCGGGCGCTGCTGCGCCGGCCCGGCCGGTGCCGGCCGCTCTGTCCGCTCCGGGCGCGGGGCTCGGGCGCCGCCGGGGCCCCCCGGGCAGGGGGAGCGGGCGGGGGCGGGGGGGTCTCCGGGGCGGCGCCGCCCCTGCGCGCCGGAGCAGCCGCCGGAGGAGTCGCTTTGCCGCCGGGAGCCGCGCTCCGTCCGGGGCCGGCAGCGCGGGGTTGGGCTGCCGCAAGTTCTTGGGTGTCGCGGTTCGGAGGTGGCTTTGTAGGGATCGATCGCACGGGTTTGTTCTGGTCGCAGTGGGTGTGCGCTAAGGGCTATGGCGTTCTTCCTGACCGGTACGGTTCTCGGTTCGGGTGGTGACGATCAAGGTTTGGTTTGAATCGAGTTCTGTAGTCGGATATTTTTTTTTGCCGGGCTATTCTGCTTTTAAAGGCGTGCAATGGTTTCTACGGGTCGTTGCGTGAAGCAGCGGCTCGGATTTTAACTCTGTCGCCGTGGCTTTTATTAGCGTGGGCGTGTAGCGTTTGTTTCGGTGGGTTCGAGGTGGCGTCGTGTCGCTAATAGCGGCGGGGTTTTTAAAATCTCTCTAATTGCGTTTGTGTTTCTCGTCTTCCAGGGCTTTTATTTCTTTGCTTGATTGTAGTGTACGTTTTATTGTGACGGATCCTTTGGGAGATCTTGTCAATGGTTACGTTTCTCTTTCGGCTTTGTGTTTATTTCTGGGTGGTATTTTTATTTTGATCGAATGAGGCTCTATGCGTTTATTCCTCAGTTGGGAATATTTTTTTTGAGGTAAATTAAAGTTGCTTTGGTTTGGGGGACTTTTGTTTTACAAATGTATTTTCTTTTGGTTTTTTTTTTTTTTCTTTTTTTCTTTTTTTTCTTTTCGTTTCTTGTTGTCCTTTGACGTATTTGGTGGTTATTGATCAGTTTTATTTTTGGGAACGTGGGTATTTATATGGTGGGTCTTTTTAGGTAGGGTTTTTTTGGGGTTTTTTTTTGGGTAGTTATTTTCTTATTTTTTAGTGGTTGAGATTTTTTGGTTTTTTTCTATTTCGTTCATTAGTTCGCTTTCTAAAGTTCTTTTGACAGAGTATTGCTTATTCTTTGAGTTAGCGTAGATGTAGAACTTCGGTTAGTTTTTAAAATAACGTTCAGGGTCAGTGGCACTGATTGGAGTTGAGCGAGTTGGTTTGGGTTTTTTTAGAGGTTTTTGTGATTTGCTGCGTGTGTTTCTCCAGGGTTTTCTTTTCGTTTGGTTCCATTTTTCTGATGTGATGAGAACTGTTAGTGAAAAGAGTGTTGTGTGTTTTTTTCGCTGGCAGTCGTTTGGCTGGTGGAGGTATCTTGATGGTTTTGGAAGACATTGGTGGGAATTCGATGCTGTTTGTTTTGTCATTGCATTTAGGAATTGGATTTTAAATGTAAAATTCTAAGGATAGCTATCTTTAAACAAAACGAGTAGATGTGTAGAAATGGGAATAAACTTTTTTTTTGATCTATTCGATCTCTATTTAAAATTTAACAGGTAACTTAAGTCATGATCTATTCCAATAAGATATTGTATTTTTCAAAGATCATTGCGTATGTTGATAGATATATCAATAGAGATGCTAAATATAAACACAGCTCAAAGGAAATTTTAAATCTAGAAATGTGTTGCGAATCTATGCAGATATATATATATATCAAATTACTAAAGGGTTGTAAATGTAAAGTGACATAAATCCATACAACACGTAATACAAGTGATACCGTATATATCTTATGATGGTATATTATAGGAAACAGCTATAAATCTAGTACATCGCTATGATATAATATGTAAAACATTATAGATATGGTAACTGTAAATACAACAACATTATTAAAAGTAGTTTAAAAGAAAGGATGGTTTTGTTTTTTACTTGGCAAAAGCAGGGGTTTTATTATAAAAACTACAAATACAAATGATAGAAAGGTAGAAATCTACTTGTAAAAAGATCTCATGAATACATCAAGATGGATATAAAAATTGAAAATATTAGAAAAAAGAAGTTGTAGCAGTAGATTTGGTACATGATAAAAATAATGATTTATCTATATGATGTGAATAATAGATATGTGCTATGTAATGATGAATGGAATGCAACAGTATAAACGGTGACTATAAAAGTGAATATAATTATGCAAGCTCTAAATATAAAACTATTTCAATAGAGTTGAAAAGAAGGGTTTTTTGGTATTTGTTTGGTTAGAGATGGGATTTTTTTTGGAAGAATAAAAGTATGATAGAAATCTAAATGGAAGTCTAGACATATACAATCAATATATAATGACATTGCTACAACCACAAAGTATGAATAAATACAGATAATAGGAATAGGCATAATAGATGGTATAAAGGACGTAACACATCACTGTCCGGTCTAAATATGGGTGTGAATAGAACTAGAAAAACTAGAACTATCAAATTTATTTCAAGAAGGCATGAAAGAAAGGGGGCTTATTTGGTTCTTGTTTGGTAAGAGGCAGGTTTTTGGCATTTATTTTTCGAGGAGTTTTTGGGGGGGATGGCCCCTGTTCTTTTTTGCCGCCTTGGCCGCCCGCAGGCGCAAGGCGCGCGGCGCCCCCGGCTGGGGTGGGCGGCAGTGCTGCCGCCTTGTGGGCAGAGCGCGGTACTGCAGCCCGGCGCCGCCGCCAGGCAGCCCTCTTGAGCGTGGCGCGTGGCGGAGTTTGTTTGACCTTCTGAAAATGGCGGCGAAAAGGGCGGGAAAGCGGAGGACCCCGGTGTGTCTATGCGGACTGCCTGCACGGAACACCGACGCCGGCGCAGCCCCGGCGGGATTTTTGTGGCGTTTTAGGTGTACCCGACACGGGCTGTGGGGTCAGCGGCGCCGCGGGCGGGCGTATTTTGGCGTGTTTCTGACCGGCATGTGAGTAACCGCCTCTCTCGCCCGAGGGGTCCTCTCTCGGCCGCCATGTTGGGAGTGGCGCGTCACCACTGTCGCGGGAGTTTGTTTGACCTTCTGAAAATGGCGGCGAAAAGGGCGGGAAAGCGGAGGACCCCGGTGTGTCTATGCGGACTGCCTGCACGGAACACCGACGCCGGCGCGGCCCCGGCGGGATTTTCTCTTGCGTTTCAGGTGTGCCCGACACGGGCTGTGTGGTCAGAGGCGCCGCGGGCGGGCGTATTTTGGCGTGTTTCTGACCGGCATGTGAGTAACCGCCTCTCTCGCCCGAGGGGGGTCCTCTCTTGGCTGCCATGTTGGGAGTGGCGCGTCACCACTGTCGCGGGAGTTTGTTTGACCTTCTGAAAATGGCGGCGAAAAGGGCGGGAAAGCGGAGGACCCCGGTGTGTCTATGCGGACTGCCTGCACGGAACACCGACGCCGGCGCAGCCCCGGCGGGATTTTTGTGGCGTTTTAGGTGTGCCCGACACGGGCTGTGTGGTCAGCGGCGCCGCGGGCGGGCGTATTTTGGCGTGTTTCTGACCGGCATGTGAGTAACCGCCTCTCTCGCCCGAGGGGGGGGGGGGGGGGTCCTCTCTTGGCCGCCATGTTGGGAGTGGCGCGTCACCACTGTCGCGGGAGTTTGTTTGACCTTCTGAAAATGGCGGCCAAAAGGGCGGGGATATCGCGGACCCGGGAGTCTGCCGCCCTGTGGCCAGAGCCCGGTACTGCAGCCCCCCGAGCCAGCGCCCTGCCCCTCGCCGCTGGCTGCCGGGGGCGGGGCAAGGGCGCGGCTGCCGAGCGAGGCAAGGGCGAGGGGCGGGAGCGAGGGGCGGGGCGGGAGCGAGGGGCGGGCGGGGCGGGCTCGGTAAATGGCCGGGAGGGGTGAAAGACGTTCAGGAGTGCAAAAGGGACACGATGGCTGAGAAGAATGGCCGGGGGGGGGGGCGCGGCCCGGCGGGGCCGCTTTCGGCGGGCGGCGGAGGCGCGGTCGCAGCGCTCCGCGGGCCGGGGGCAGCGAGCGGGGGCGGGCGAACGCTGTCGGAACGGGAACGGGGCTGCACCCCCCCCGAGCCCGCGCACGCGCCTCTCGCGCGGCGGAAGCGACGGCGGGCCGGAAAATCCCGGCGGGGCGGCGGCGCTGCCCGCCCTTTCTGCCGCCAGCTTTGCAAGGTAAGACCGCCCGCCCCGTCCCGCCCCGCCCCGTCCCGCCGCCCTCCGGTGTCTGTAAACAGACGGACTCCCTCTGGCTTCCCACTTCTCCGTGCTGGAGAGTGGGAGAAAGGTCCGTGCTGCTTGCCGTGTCCTCGGTGGGCAGAGAGCTCTGACCTTGCCTTGCATGGGCTGCTGAGGATTGGATCCTTGGGGATGTGCTTTGATGCATTTAGTGACCTTTACAGATTTCTTTCCCCGCTTTTTTCAGTTCCCAGAATCATGGAAGAATTCAGGTTGCAAGGGGCTCTAAAGATCACCTCATTCCAAGGCTGCTGCCGCCGTGGGCAGGGACGTGCTTCCATCGAGCAGCTTGCTCAGAGCCTCATCGCAGAGCACCGACGGGCCTTGAACACTTGCAGCGATGGGGCAGCCCCAGGACCTCTGAGCAACCTGTGCCCTGTGCCAGCCGGGTGCCAGAGGAGGAAGGAAGCCCTTCCCACCTGGAGCAGAGGCTGCGTAGCCTTGTGTCACCGAGCGTGTGAGACAGAAAGGCCCTTCCTTTCTGGAGGGGTAACAACACTCAAAGCTCTTTCTCGGGACAAGCCGAGCAATGGAAGGCCAAAGTAGCCTTCAGTTCTTCCAGCAGCTTTGGGAACAACTTGAAGGAGGAGCAGAGCTGGCCTGGTGCCTGCCATGGCTGTCTGTCTTCTTGGCTGAGGCTTTATAAATGAGGCGCTTTTCTGTAGTTCCTTTTCAGGCATGACGTGCAAGTTGCCCCTAGAAGTCCAAAGGCAGCTGTTTTCTTAGCAGAAGGAAGTCAGGAGGAGGCAAAGCCAGCAGCTAAGTCTGGATAAAAAACTTGGCTAACCTCTTTTCCCCCCCTCCTCCAAACAGGCAATTGTGAAGCACTCAGCAGAGATCTGCCCAGGAAGAAAAGCAGAGCCAATCTCTGAGAAGAAGGGACGTGCGAGCTCTGGCGAGGACGGCTGCTCCCCCTGGCCTTGGTGTGGGACCTCCTGAGCTGCCATTCCTGTGGTGGGAGTGTTCCTCCTCTCCTCCGGCCAAGCCAGAGACCGCCTAGGGAAGGAGCAGGTAAGGTTGAAGTACCGAGGTCTCCCAGGTAAGAAGTGACACGGCCAAAGGAAATGGCCTCAACTTGCAGCAGGGAAGGCTTAGATTGGATTGGAGGGAAAATTTCTTCACTGAAAGGGTGCTCAGGCATAGGAGCCCAGGGAAGTCCCCATGCCTGGAGACATGTCAAGGATGTCAAGATGTGGTGTTTAGGGACCTGACTTGGGGGGGCAGCAGCTGGGCTCGATGTCCTTAGAAGGCTTTTCCAACCGCAAGGATCCTACGGATCCTATGGTTCTGGAAAGCCTTGACCCCTCTGGCTCTAGCACAGCACCTGGATGCTGACAAAATGAGGCTGGTCATAGAGCCTGGAGGTCCCTGTGCCACAGGGAGAGGACAAGCCGGTGTCACCTGCAGGGAGGGTCTCGTCCCCAGAGAGCCGTCAGTGACTCCGTCCCTGCCCGGGGCTCTGGGTGCGCCCTCGGGGGGCGGGGGACGACACCTGCCCTCGGGTGTCCCTCTGGGCACCTGGGAAGGGAACCAGGTCCATCCGTGCGGCAGCTCCAGGGCTTGCAGGCTTTGGGGCTTTGCAGCTGTGTGCCTTGTCACAAGGTGGCAGGGACGTGACACTGCCTGGCAACGCTGCTGGCCTCGGATCCTTGCTGCTCTCATCCTTATCCCATATGGATTTAGCAGCAATCTTCTGTCTTTGCTTTCAAACTGTCCTTGGGAGAGTTCCAAGAGAGGGTCATTAGTTATTTCAAAGCCTACATCTTTTACCTCTTGGCACTGAAGAGAAAAGACACAAACCTGCTTTGCATCCTTCTGCCTGGAAGTCATTGTGACACACAGGGAAGGGAGGAAGGGGCTGGCCGGGGTCAGCCTCTGCTGAGCCTCAGCTCTGGCTGCTCCTGCTCACAGGGTAAAGCCAAAAGCTGTCGTGATCAAAAACGCAGGCCGCCCTTCTGACCTGAGTCACAGGGGCCGTTTCTTCTGAATGAATCAAGGTGGGAAATCATTCTTGGAGCTTCAGAAGAAAAAAAACCCCAGAACCGTAGGTACGTTTGTAAGAGTGGGTATGTACGTACATTTCCTTCGATGAAGAAGAAAATCTTAGAAATATCATGTCACGTCTGGCTTCCTAGAGAAGATCCTGACCTCTGGGCTTCTGAAAGCAAATGGCTGTGCATTTATAGGAGCGTTTCCCTTCTTTTTATGTGCCTCCCCCAGTCATCTTCTACCCTTGCCCACGGCAAGGAGAGCGCGGTGATTTGGCTGCTCCGCTCTGCCGAGGTTGTTGCAGGCTGTGTAGCAGGGAGTGAGGCCTTTTGTGGCTGCTCATCAGACATTTTCCTACAGCCTTCTCCCTGCAATGGTAAAATGAGACTTGTGTTAGCGAGCAGTCAAGTAGAGCAGGTAACATTAGAAAAGAATTGTTTCTGAGCTGCTGTTCACTAGCACGTGTTTCCCCTTTCCGGCAGAGCGCGCATCATTGCGGGCTTGGGATCGATTGAAATGCGCTAAGGAAACCAGCTCTGGGGAGGGAGGGAGGGAAATGCTCTCTTAACATGTGCCAATTCTTCTGTCAAACTCATCAGGGCAGGACAGCGTTCAGACTGAAAGTGTAAGAAGATGTGGAGGGAGACAGAGAATCTGACAGGAGCACCGGACTCACAAGTGCACGAATTTTGCTTTTGGCTTGGATTCAAACGCAGAAGTTGTAAGGAATTTGGGAAGGAGAAGGGACATTTCAGAAGGAGAAGAAGAAAAAGAAGTTGTTGTTGTTGTTACAGCCCTGGCAAAATCTTTGGTTCTAGCTAATAAAGGAAGCTAGTTGAAATAAAAAAAAAAAGAAAAAAAAGTGGTTTTTTTTTTTCCTTCGCTGTTGTATTCGTTGGTGGTTCGTTATATGGTGTGTTGTTTTATTTCTTGGTCTTATTACCTCTGTGTAAATAGTTTTTTTGAGTGAAGCTAACTTTCTGGACGGGTTGGTTTGTATTTGAGGTAGGATAAATTTCAAGAGGTTTCTTTCCTAGACTTCTGACAGGTATTCCTGGGATTTTGGTTTTGTTTACTGTGTGTATCAACAGAGAGATTTGGTAGGGCCAGCTGGGCTGCTGGAGTTTTGGGTGTTAATTTATGAGATGGCTTTTGTTCAATGCAGTTTTGAATTGTTGAAAGGGTTTTTAATGTAGTGGTTTTAAGGCGGTCTTTAAGAATTGTTTGTATCGTTTCACGTTGTTTGTAGTCGGTGTACGATCAGGGATATGGTGGAACTTCTTGAACGTTCTGGTTTTAGCGTTCCTAAGTTCCGATTTCTTTCTGCTTTGCTGTTTTGTTTCTGGTTTTCTTTTGGGGGACAGGGGCGTTTGTAGACGGTGGGTTTCTAGAGGCAATGTGTCTTTCAATTTGGGTAGTGATATTTCTTAGTATTTTAATAGTTTCGATTTTTTTTATTTTCATGCTTTTAATGAGTTGTTTTAAAATTTGGAAGATAACCTTTCTAGATGATTGGTTATTATTTGTGAGTTAGCCTCAAGGTAGAGCTTTGGGGGCTTTTTTTAGTAATGTTTAGGGTCAGTTGTAGGGTTTTGAGTTTAGTGAGTTGGTTGGATTTAATTTTTCACGGGTGTTTGTTTTGACTAGCAGTTCTGTCATTTTCCATGTGTATCTGAGTTTTTTGGGGTTTTGAGCCATTGGTTGAGGAGGAAGTTTATGATGAGAATGTACGGAGCTTTTGGGCTAGTTATAGTGGGATTTCAAATGTCTTGACAGTTCAGTTGATTTGAGTTTTTCTTAGGGTTAAATGTTGTGGGGTCTTTGTTCTGTTAGTCCTAGAAATAGGTTTGGTTTGGATACGCTGCGATGGGATGAGCGTGGGCTGCGTACCGGTGCTGCCGAAGGCGCGGTATTTGTGTGGTTCTGATGCGTTGGGTTAATGAATTGATACGGTCTAATATATAGATTAATTAAAGTAGAAATAAATATCAATATAAAAACAAATATAAAATGATAGTGGTAAACATAAATATAGAAAACAAATAGATAAACACATAAAACTATACTATATAGTATATTATTGTAACAGATGCTAATCTATAGAAACGATAGTCTATTATATATGTATACAAAGATATATAAAGATCGGTTGTAAATATAAAAATATTTAGATAGAGTTAAAAGGAATTGGGGATTTTTTGGGATTTTTTTTATTAGGTTATAGGCTGGGGTTTTTTTTCTAGATAGAAATAATATAAAAATAAAAATCCAGATCTCCAAATATATAACGCGTATACCGATCTCTCTAAATATTGAATATAAAGAAATAGAAGTAAAAGAATATCTAGGATATAAAAATACTATATATCTATTATTCTATTAAAAGGTATTCTCTCTAGTATGTATAATACCTACAAATGTAATAAATAAAAATTATAAAAGTAAATGTGAAGAGAATGATGAAAAATGAGATGATTTTTAGAGTTTTAAATATGGTTTAGATAAAGGGGTGTCTTTGGTTTTTGTTTGGTTAGAGGCAGGGGTTTTATTTGAAAGAATAGAAGTATTATAGAAATGTGAATCTTAAGATAGAAATCTATCATAAGTCTAGAAAGAGAAATGACGAAACTATGGATAGAAATTGAAATCTAAATCTATGTCAGTAATATGAAGAGTTGTAGTATAGAATAGAAATGACCTTATGTGGCAATATAAATGAGAAATGGGAATAGAAATAGAAGAAGATGTAAATATAGTTGGAAAGAAAGGGATTTTTTTGGCTTTTGTTTGAGTAGAGGCAGGGGTTTTATTTGAAATAACACAAGTGTTCCAGAAGTGAAAATCTGAAGGCAGAAATAGATAATCAATGAATCAAAATACGTATAAAAATATAGAAATAAGTCCTCGGAATAGATGGAATATAGAATATCAATTGATTTATAAATTGACATTGATAAAGAGAAATGGATCAGTAAGCAATACACATTATAAATAGAAATGTGACTATCAATAGGAAAACCTAGGGGTAAAATCTATTCAAATATTGTCTAAAAGAAAGGGTTGGGGTTTTTTGGGCTCTTCTTGGGTTAGAGGCAGGGTTTTTATTTGAAATAATATGAACATAGATATTACTCTTACCTGTTTCTAAATATTGAGATAGATAATCAAGATATAAATATAAAACCTAAGGAAATAGAAATAATAGGAAGGGATGTAATATAGAATACAAATAAGAGTATACATTGATATACAGTTTAAATGTCAATGTGAACATGAACCTGAAAGATACAATTTTAAAAAAGATTGAAATAGAGTTGAAAAGAAAGGGGTTCTTTTTGGCTTGAATTTGGGTAGAGGCAGGGGTTTTATTTTAAATAATGGAAGAGTTACAGAAGTAAAAATCCTAACACAGAAATATAGATGAAATATAGAAAGATAGGAATAAAAAGATGTCAATAAATAGAAGAAATAGGAACAGATGTAAAATAGAATATAAACTTATAAAAAATCGGAAATTATAAATGTAAAAATAAACATTACACATCAATATACATTTGAAATATAAATGTGGATATAAAGATGAAAAAAAAATAATTTTTTTACAAATTTAAATGCAGTCGAAATTAAAGGGGGTTCTTTTTGGCTTTTATCCGGGTAGGGGCAGGGGAATTATTTTAAATAATGTAAACGTTACAGAAGCAAAAATCCTAACAAATATATACTTACTATGTAAAAATATGTATAAAAATAGAGAAATAAATTTAAGTACTAGGGAGAGATGTAATATAGAATAGAAATTTATTTATAAATAGAAATGTATAAATATACATCAATACGCATTATAAATAGAAAGGTGAATATTAATATGAAAAACTATTTTAAAAAATATTTACGTATTTTTTAAAAGAAATTGTTGGGTTTGGGTTTGGTTTGGTGTTTTTGGTTTTTTTTTTTTTTTATCCTATTAGGTTAGAGGCAGGAGGATTTTTTTCTTCTTCCTGGTTGTTTTGGGGCATTTATTTCAGAGCAGCTTCTGGGGGGGATCGCCCCTGTTCCTTTTTGCCGCCTTGGCCGCCCGCAGGCCCAAGGCGCGCGGCGCCCCCGGCTGGGGTGGGCGGCAGTGCTGCCGCCTTGTGGGCAGAGCGCGGTACTGCAGCCCGGCGCCGCCGCCAGGCAGCCCTCTTGGGCGTGGCGCGTGGCGGAGTTTGTTTGACCTTCTCAAAAGGGCGGAAGAACGGAGGGCCCCCGGCGGTGTGTCTATCCGGAATGCCTGCACGGAACACCGATGCCGGCGCGGCCCCGACGAGCTTTTCTGTGGCGTTTCAATTGCGATGATGGCATTCCGATTCGCCTGCAGGGTTCGGCGTCGCGGGAAATCGTTTCTAGGGCTCGAGGTGGGTGTCGGCATTTTGATCAGGCAGCTGGCAAAACGGCTACGCCTTGGGGTCTTTCCAAGGGGCGCTGGGGGCGGGGCCGGGGCGGGGCGCCGTGTCGACGAGGTGACGTCATTCGGCGGCACTCTGCCTGCAGTTCGCCCATGCAGACGGCAGGGGGCGCTGTGCCGGCAGTGCGCCCATGCAGGCGGCAAAGGGCGCTGTGCCTGCAGTGCGCCCATGAAGACGGCAGGGGGCGCTGTATAAATAGAGTATTAAGTATAAACTATCTAGAAGAAGAAATAAAAGCTCGATGTCACCTGCAGCTGTAGAAAATTTCAGGCTCCCATGGAGGAAATAGTTTTCCTAAAATCATTACCGTTTTGGGGTTTTTTGCACTCCCCGGTAGCCTGAACGTTTCTACTGCTGCTTTTTTATCCTAAAGCCAGAATGGAAATCCCAGATTAGAAATACAGGGAAAGAAAGAGAGAAAGAAAGAAAGAGAGAGAGAGAAAGAGAGAAAGAGAGAAAGAGAGAAAGAAAGAAGGAAAGAAAGAAGGAAAGAAAGAGACAGAGAGAAAGAAAGAAAGAGAGAGAGAGAAAGAAAGAGAGAGAGAGAGACAGAAAGCGAGACAGAGAGAAAGAAAGAAAGAGAGAGAGAAAGAAAGAAAGAGAGACAGAGAGAGACAGAGAGAAAGAAAGAGAGAGACAGAGAGAAAGAAAGAAAGAAAGAGAGACAGAGAGAGAGAGAGACAGAAAGAGAGAGAGAAAGAGAGAAAGAAAGAAAGAGAGACAGAGAGAGAGAGACAGAGAGACAGTGAGAACGAAAGAAAGAGAAAGAGAGAAAGAGAGAAAGAAAGAGAGACAGAGAGAGAGAGACAGAAAGAGAGACAGTGAGAACGAAAGAGAGAGAGAGAAAGAGAGAAAGAAAGAGAGACAGAGAGAGAGAGACAGAAAGAGAGACAGTGAGAACGAAAGAGAGAGAGAGAAAGAGAGAAAGAAAGAAAGAGAGACAGAGAGAGAGAGACAGAAAGAGAGACAGTGAGAACGAAAGAGAGAGAGAGAAAGAGAGAAAGAAAGAGAGACAGAGAGAGAGAGACAGAAAGAGAGACAGTGAGAACGAAAGAGAGAGAGAGAAAGAGAGAAAGAAAGAAAGAGACACAGAGAGAGAGAGACAGAAAGAGAGACAGTGAGAATGAAAGAGAGAGAGAGAAAGAGAGAAGGAAAGAAAGAGACACAGAGAGAGAGACAGAAAGAGAGACAGTGAGAACGAAAGAGAGAGAGAGAAAGAGAGAAGGAAAGAAAGAGACACAGAGAGAGAGAGACAGAAAGAGAGACAGTGAGAACGAAAGAGAGAGAGAGAAAGAGAGAAGGAAAGAAAGAGACACAGAGAGAGAGAGACAGAAAGAGAGACAGTGAGAACGAAAGAGAGAGAGAGAAAGAGAGAAGGAAAGAAAGAGACACAGAGAGAGAGAGACAGAAAGAGAGACAGTGAGAACGAAAGAGAGAGAGAGAAAGAGAGAAGGAAAGAAAGAGACACAGAGAGAGAGAGACAGAAAGAGAGACAGTGAGAACGAAAGAGAGAGAGAGAAAGAGAGAAGGAAAGAAAGAGACACAGAGAGAGAGAGACAGAAAGAGAGACAGTGAGAACGAAAGAGAGAGAGAGAAAGAGAGAAGGAAAGAAAGAGACACAGAGAGAGAGAGACAGAAAGAGAGACAGTGAGAACGAAAGAGAGAGAGAGAAAGAGAGAAGGAAAGAAAGAGACACAGAGAGAGAGAGACAGAAAGAGAGACAGTGAGAACGAAAGAGAGAGAGAGAAAGAGAGGAAGAAAGAGAGACAGAAAGAGAGACAGAAAGAGAGACAGTGAGAACGAAAGAGAGAGAGAGAAAGAGAGAAGGAAAGAAAGAGACACAGAGAGAGAGAGACAGAAAGAGAGACAGTGAGAACGAAAGAGAGAGAGAGAAAGAGAGGAAGAAAGAGAGACAGAAAGAGAGACAGAAAGAGAGACAGTGAGAACGAAAGAGAGAGAGAGAAAGAGAGAAAGAAAGAAAGAGAGACAGAGAGAGAGAGAGACAGAAAGAGAGACAGTGAGAACGAAAGAAAGAGAGAGAAAGAAAGAGAGACAGAGAGAGAGAGACAGAAAGAGAGACAGTGAGAACGAAAGAAAGACAGAGAGAGAAAGAGAGGAAGAAAGAGAGACAGAGAGAGAGAGAGACAGAAAGAGAGACAGTGAGAACGAAAGAAAGAGAGAGAGAGAAAGAGAGAAAGAAAGAAAGAGAGACAGAGAGAGAGAGAGACAGAAAGAGAGACTGAGAACGAAAGAAAGAGAGACAGAGAGAGAGAGAGACAGAAAGAGAGACTGAGAACGAAAGAAAGAGAGAGAAAGAAAGAGAGACAGAGAGAGAGAGACAGAAAGAGAGACTGAGAACGAAAGAAAGAGAGAGAAAGAAAGAGAGACAGAGAGAGAGAGACAGAAAGAGAGACAGTGAGAACGAAAGAAAGAGATAAAGAAAGAGAGACAGAGAGAGAGAGAAAGGGAGAGAGACAGAGAGACAGAGAGAAAGAAAGAAAGAGAGACAGAAAGAGAGACAGAAAGAAAGAAATAGAGAGAAAGGAAGAGAGCGAGAGAAAGAAAGAAAGAGAGAGAGAAAGAAATAGAGAAAGACAGACAGAAAGAAAGAAAGAGAGAGACAGGAAGAGAGCGAGAGAAAGAAAGAAATAGAGAAAGACAGACAGAAAGAAAGAAAGAGCGAAAGAAAGAAAAGGAAAAAGGAAAGGAAGAAAAAAAAAAGGAGGAAGAGAAAGGAAGAAAAAAAATGAAAAAGGAAAAGGGTGAGAGTGAAAAAGAAAGCGCGAAAGTGGAAAAGGGGGTGAAAAACAGAGTGAAAAAAAGAAAAAAGATTAGGAGTGGAAAAGAAAGGACATTCGGGAGGGGCGGTGCTGCCTAAGGTGCTTCCGCGCCCAGGAGCGAAGGAGCCGTTTGATCCCCTGGCGGGAGCGCCGCTCCCGGTGGCGGAGAACGGAGCGGTGGCTGTCAGTCCGAGACTCCAACTCCCGGCAGGCCCTGCGGCCGTAAAGCGCGGCGTCTGACGCAACGGCCGACGCGCCATATGAATGGCTGGCGGGCCGAGGCGGCCGCGTGCCGGGGGAGCGGGCTGGGCGCGGGGAGCTCCCGGCGCCTGTCCCACGCGGGACGGAGCCGCGGCAGCGACGCCGGAGGGGCGAAGCCTCCGTCCGGCCGTCCGCACGGAGCCGAGCGGCGCGGAAGGGGCGTCCGCCCGGTGCCTCGGCCTCGCTCAGCGGTCCCGGTGGCGGGGGCTGAGCTCGGGCGGGGCGCGCTGCCGCCCGCCGATGGCGGAGCGCCAGGCGGTGCTTTGCTGCCGCGGGCCGGGAGCTGCAGGAGCCGCCCCGGGCGAGCGGCGCCGGGCGCTGCCGCGGTCACTGTGCGGCGGCTGCCCTCGGGCTGGCGGAGGCGCGGGAGCCGCCGAGCTGCAGCCGTCTCCCTCGGGCCGCTGCCGCTGCTGCGGGCGGGGGCGGACGAGCGGCTGCGGAGGCGGCTCCGCGGCGTGCTCAGCCTTGCGAGCAGAGAGCGCTCGACATCGCTGGCATGACACGGCTGCTGAGTGCCTCAGTGCTCGTGGCTCTTTCTTCCACGCAAACAGATGGAGCGGCATCGCTGAGCAGTAAAACACAGCGATGGCCCGGAGAATGGCGAGCGCAAGGAGCGCCGGGCAGGATCCTTCTGATGGCACAGGTGCGATCGGCAAACTCAGCCCCTTGTGCCCCTGCCCTCCCGACCCCCAGGGGAAATGCTCTCCAGCCTCGAGCTGCTGAGAGACAAAACGTGTGATTTGACACTAGGGTCCGGAAAAGGTTTCCGTTTAGATTAGCAAATGCCTCCATTGTTCTCGGTTACATCCTAGGATCGGTTTTAGGCAGTGACTTTCTACCGCTTGTCGGATTTTCTTGTGCAATGGTAAGAAAATAGGCAGGTCTGATACTGGTTTCGCTTTTTTTCTACTTCATGTTCCATGAGCTGCTTTTATCCAAGCAATTGTTTTAAAGTTCTACTGTAGGCGTTTCTGGTTCACTTTTTTTTTTTTTGTTTTTTTTCCTCTAAATCGGCAGTAAATATAGCTGAGTAAAATTACCTTGGTTTTCTTCCTTCTTAAATGTTTTTATTGATAATCCTATTTGAATATGCAGAACACGTGGGTATGTCCTGTAATATATCCTAGCTTTTCTTGTTTACAGGGTACTCAGGAAATATTTTTCCCTTCGAGTCCCACTGAAACATTCTCCGTGCAATCTCCGTTAAGGTCTGTGTTTACAAATAAGCCACCATCAGCTGAGATATTTGCCTGTGTACCTTTTCCTGTCATTCAGAGCTTGCGTTCTGTGGTTTTTATGATAAACCTATCAAACTTGCGAAACCGTTTTGCAAGTCTTGACCGTTGAAGGCAGCAAGAAGTGGTTTTAAAGCCTGTTCTTGAGCAGACGAAGGGAAAAAGTGTGAATTTGCTGCTGAACTTGTCCTTTTTCATTTGACTTGCCTTGAATTATTTAGGAAGAGAGAGCACTAGAAAAAAGAGAGAAATAGAATTGGTTCTTGAGCCCTCCTAAAATGCTCCCTGTGATTCCGTGTGGAGCCAAAGTGAAGGGTGATGGAACAGAGCCCCTGTGCTTTAGAAGGAAATCAATTTCAACCTGATCTCCACCCTGAGTCTCCCTAATTTCTGTTTCTAAAATGCAAACTCAGTTTAGGAAGTGTTGGGAGTTAGTATTTTGGGGAAGAAATGGCAGTTGCACAAACCGTTCCATTTCCCAGAGGCTCTGGGAAGGATTCATTTTGTAAGCGCTGTAACTGCCATCGGTTGGGGGTTCGGGGTTGGAATGTGCACTTGCCCTCCTATAAAGCACTCGTTCATTTGCATTTCAGTGCCAGGAGTCTGGAGAAACTGGAGAAGAGCCCAAGAGACATTTTTCATCCTGAGATACAAAAGGTAGGAAGTGACTTTTTTTGGTTTGGTTCTTTTTCTTTATGATTTCCTGGAAATAGAAGTAATTAAGTATAGATCCTACTGGTTTGTTTCTTCCAGTAGCTAATAAGAATAATAATAATAATCTAATACTACTTAAACTGTCTCTTTATCCATTGAACTGGCCATTTCAAATCCAAACTTCTAAACACCAATAAAACCATCATCCTTGTAGAATCTTTAATAGGAGGGGGCTAAAGATGCTGTTTTTGTTGACAGGATTTATTGGTTCTTGAAGGGCAAGAGGTGAGTACAAGCCTAACTACTTCTTGCTCACAGACCCGTCCGGTGAATGCGGCTTTGTATTTGGATGGGCTTTTGATGACTTCTAAATCAATTGCTCGTTACAGTAAAAAGAAGTCATGTTTTTTTGAACCTGACAGCAAAAATAACTTGAAGCACCAATTTAATAATAATTGATCACCCGTCTAAGTTAATGATTTTATGCTATACTATCAAAGTTTAAAGGTAAATTATTGTGTAGTAGGAGATGGTATAAAATGTATGTTCTAACGTGTAGGATGTATGCAAAGATTAGAGGAAACAAATTTTTATGTCTTCTGTTTGACTGTTTACCAAATAATATTTGGTTTTATTTTCCTGGGATCGGTGAATTTTAAATTTGGAGTCCTCTATGCTAAGGATGGTCAGCTTACAGGTGATGAAATGTTCAGTCATGGTGAGGTTTTCACCTTCTCCTTAATTGTTTTGCTCATCTGAAAAGAAAAAAAAAAAAAAAAAAAAAAAAGGTATGTTTATTATTTGTTACCCCGTTCTGTCCGTTTCCTCAGTATTTGCTGGAGCTCTGCTTACCCAAGCTTTGGGTAAAACAAGCTTTGGGTTCCTTCTGTCCCACTGGGTGTTGCCCAGTTTGGTTGCATCTGGTGAAATTCAGCCTGAGCCCTTACAGAACCAGCTCAAACCAGGTGAGAGCCATTCGCAGCTCTCTCAGGACACCCGGAGGAGGATGGGTGACGTTTCTGAGCATCTGGCAAGTGCACTTCTATCAAAACTCGGCCTGTGCAATTTCTGGGGAAAACCCTTCTGTATCCTGAAGGGTTCCTCAAAGTCTGTTGAGGATCCGGTTAGCAGTTGCTCACCTGGATGGTTCCAGCTCCTCAAGCTAACACTTGTACTCTTGCCCTGTAGTTTAGATCTATTGTAGTTTTGTTATTTTGCAAGATTTTACGTCTTTGGACAGTAACGTGCATTTCACTCTTTGGAACCTCTCGGATCGTGCTTTGGTGCAGCACCACCTAATGGGACACTTGGCTGCTGTGCTGAAGGGCTTGGTTACTAGAATTGTAAATCCCGGAGAGTTTGTAAGTCTTCTGTCCCCAGGGAGGTGTCACGCTTTGTTCACCGTTGCTCTGTTTGTCGGGTGCTGCTTCTCGTCGGAGGTATTAACTTCAAACTGCCCTGTTCTTTTTTTAACTTTTTTTCCTGGTTCTCTCCGTAGGGCAGGGAAGGACTCTCGTATCCCGGTCGTCAGACTCAGCGCTGCCCGAGAAGATACAGAGACTGTAAAAATCATAAGAAGCAACTAGGACTGCAGAGGAAACAAACTGGAGAGAACAAAAGGTGATATTGTTCTCCTTAGCCTGGATTAGAAACATCCACTGCGCTTTGATGCCGGTGGCTGCCAGGGGCTCGTTAGGTCTCTTGAGGCAGGTGTAGGTGTTCACTTGTAGGTTCTATTTTTTGGCAAAGGACCACGAGAGAAGTTTATTTATAGATCCAAATAAACATTCATCTTATCTGAACATAACCTGTCATCCCCTTTCTGACATTAAGGACTCCTGTATAAATACTTGGGGGGGTTTTCTTTGTCGTTTCTGAATGGTTCCATTTTGCCGGCTACTTGAACGAGTCTGAGGGGGTTTAATTGCATACTGCTTCCTTGAAATTCTGTTGGTCTCTGCTTGGAACCCTTCTTGTACTGCTTAATGAAAGACTTCGGATGGTGTTTTCTTGCCTGTTTGTGTTTAAGGTCGTGCTCTGATGCATTTACAGAAGCCATGGCAGGAGAGAGTCAGCTGCTGGAGAAGAGGAGACAGTATTATCCCTGTGCAGCACGGAACTGTGCTACTGCTGTGTCATCAGCTGTGTCTGCACTGAAAGTAGCCACCTTCACTTGTAGGTAGCTCCTTGGTGCTTTAGGACACGCTGAGGGATTTATTCCTTTTGGGATCCACGATGAGAATTCCCAAGAGAGGTAGTAGTAATAAGGTCTGAGATTGGAAAAAAGCCTGTGTCCTTGGAATGTTGTTGTTGTCGTCAAAAGTTAATTTTTCCTTCTTTCTTAGCCAGTAGTCAGCTTTTTGCTTTATTTTTTGTGGTATCAGTATTTGATTGTTTAAAAAATTGCTTCAAAAGAACTGCAGTGGCTGGCCACCAGGACCTTGTTCCGATTTGCCTATTTGCTTGTAGCTAAAACGTTTCCATATTGTTTATCATTCTATTGAAGAAACTGCTGCCCAGTCAACTAAGAACTGAACATCTGTCTGTCTAGGACATGGGGAGAGGATTTAGGTCATGTCTTTGTTTCCAGAAAAAAGTTCCAGTGTAGTTTCTAACTAGAGGAAAAGGGGGGGGGGGTGAAGACTCGGGGCTCTGATGCCGTTGGGGGCACCCCGAGGTGCCCAGGAGCGGGAGCCCCACTGCGGTGCAGGAGCAGGTATGTTATCACGTACTAGAGAGCAAATTATAAATAGAAATATGAAAATTATAAATATAAAAATATTTTTTAGATCGTTAAAGAAAGCGGTTTTTTTAACTTGTCAATAGGCAGGGTTTTGATGATAAAAATGATAAATACAAAGAATATGAAGGTAGAAATCTAAGTCTAGAAAGATATCATAAATACATACAGATAAAGTTTAAAACTAGAAGAAAAAATCAGTTGCAGCAGTAGATACGATACATAATATAGATAATACTTTAAATACATGTCTAGAATTTTATAGATATTATAGATAATTATTAATAGATTGCATCAAAAGAAACGATAAATATAAATGTGAGTATAATTACACAAAGTATAAAAATATTTCGATACCGTTTAA
The DNA here is from genome assembly GCF_051311805.1 of Agelaius phoeniceus. Lineage (NCBI taxonomy): Eukaryota > Metazoa > Chordata > Aves > Passeriformes > Icteridae > Agelaius > Agelaius phoeniceus. The sequence goes on from NW_027509925.1 coordinate 29,194, forward strand.
AAGAAGGTGTTTTCGTGTATTTATTTGGTTAGAGATGGGGTTTTTGTTTGGATTAATAGACGTATTCTAGAAATATAAATCTAACTGTAGAGAGATCCAATCGATAGAGGAGGCTATTTCTAAAAACACAACCGAACGCCGCCGCCTTCGGGGGAATCGCACGAGCTCGGCCGAAGCAAGGCGAGAGCGGCCGACCCTGACGGCCTCGAGCGAACCGAGGCGAGGCTTCCGAGGCTGCCTGAAGCGAAGCGAGCCGAGCTCAGGCGAAGCGAGCCTGCTGCTCTCGTGCGCGCTGCTTAGCGCCAGTGCGCTCCCAGCCTAATGAGCTCCTGCCCGAGCCCGCGCTCCCGGTCGTGTCCGCGCCGTGGCCGGGCCGCCCGCGGGACGCGGCAGCGGGAGAGCCCCGAGCCGGGCGAGCTGAACGGGAGGCGGCGGCGCTTGCCCGCCCGCCGTCGGGGAGCCGAGGCGAGGCGAGCGGAGCCGAAGAGGCGAATGCAGGCGCCAAGAGCCGAGTTGAGGCGCCAAGAGCCGACTCGAGCCGAGCGTCTCCGGAGCGAGCCGAGCTCCGCCGAGCGCCGCAGCATCCCGGGTAGGGCGAGGCGCCGGGCCGGGCTCGGGGTGCAGCCGGGGCTCTGGGAGGCTTCCCCGCCTGTCCCTCTCTCTAGCCCTCCTTCCTTCTCCCCGTCTTCGCCTTCTCTCGCTCCCTTTCCCCCATTCCCTCTCCCCCCGCAAAGCCGGCTCCTTCCTGTCCTGTCCCTAGCCCGCTACTCCCTTCTGTTCCCCCTGTCTCCTTCCTCTGCCCAGCCTCCGTGTACCCTCGTCCCGGGCTTTCCCTTCCCGTGCCGCTTTCCTGCACAGCCCGAGCTCCCTCGCCGCCCTTTGTCGTGCCCTGCTCTCGCTCCTCTCTTCCCGTGCCCCCTTTCCTTCTTTGCCCCGCAGCCGCGGGGCTCGGGCTGCCGGAGAATAAAGCCCCGAGGGCCGGAGCCCGGCGCCCCTGGGCCCTTGCGGGAGTCCCCGCGCGGGGCCGGAGGCTCTCGGCGGATCCCCCCGTGCCGCTCAAGCAGCGCGGCCGACAGCGCCGGAGCTGCGGCTTTGCCGGCATCGCGCTGAGAGCGGCCCCCGCTCCGTGCCGGGCCGTCCCCGCCGTCTGTGCCGCTCCCTCTCTCGCTGCCCCTGGCCCGTGACAGCGAGGCTGGGCAGGAACCTCAAGCCTTCTGGGGGCTGCCCCCCCTTTCTTGTTGCAGCAGAATCCCTTGCTGGGGCCATGCACGTGTGGGAAGGGCTTGGGGGAAGCGCTGCGCTGCTGTCCGGGGCAGTCGGATTCGTTCGGAGCCTTCTTTGGGGGTCAGGGAAAGGCGGGGTGAAGACTCGGGGCTCTGATGCCGTTGGGGGCACCCCAAGGTGCCCGGGAGAGGGAGCCCCACGGCGGTGCAGGAGCAGGTGGGGGGCGGGCGAGGGGCGGGGGTCACGCTGGGTGCCGTCCCCCGGAGGGACCCAAAGCTGCCACCAAATGCACAGGGAGGGGTGAGTGGGTGTAGGATGCTAAAACCTGGCAAGGCATTCGGTTTTCTAGGTATTGCTAAAGAATAGGAATTGGTCTCTAAACTCAGCTGGGGAGAAACCCTCTCTATGCACTCATTTGTTTACAGGAATGTAGAAGGTTCCGACTGGAGATGGGTAGTAGTTCTGAAGATATTGCCGTGAGGTTTTGATCTAGGAACGGACCGAGCTGTGCCCTGGAACCCTCAGAACAGCTGCAGGGGCTGAAGGCGATAGAAAGGGCTCTCTGGCACCTTTTGCCTCCGTTCTCTGCCAGCGCCCAAAGCGTGTCGCAGTCCCGGAAGAGGCGCTTGTCATCCCGAGAGCCAAAAGGAAGACGTGTCAAATCCCAGCTCTGCCTTGTGTTTCGTGTGGGTTTTTTACTTCGTATTGATGTCATTCCAGAGAGCAAGGAAAGAAGAAACGTGACCGGCTCCCACTATTACTGTGTGAAGGCTTTCTTGAAAGGCTGCTGTATTTCTATTGTCTTTTTCCACTCCAAGCTTGACTTTTGCCCTCGTTTTTCGAGCTCTGCTGCATTGGGTGTCCCAAGGAGGGCGGGGTTCCTCAGCAGGGCTCTTAGGAGGCGGCGCTGATTCTGCTTTTTCTGAAGGCGTCTCAAAGCGCGCTACCAGAATGACAGTTTTGTGCACTGGAAAGCTTTCCCTCAGTGCCATCAGCGCACGTCCGTGTCTGAATTGTGGAAGCAGACGGACTCAGAAAAGCCAGCACCCGGAGCAGATTTCTGTTGGCTCTGTGTCTGTGAGAAGCGGGCTGTGTGCTGGACGGGGAGAGGCGCTGTTGGAGAGCGGCATCAGCGCCAGGTGTGAGCTGTGAGGATGATGGGGGGCTCGGAGCAGCCCCAGGTGTGAGCTGTGAGGATGATGAGGGGCCGGCTCCTGCCGGGGGGGGGGGGGTGCGAGGCTGTTTTAGGGGGAGGCTTCGCCTCAGCTGCCTTTTGCATGGAGCTGCTGAGTAGAGGGGTTCACGGGGGGGCTCCCGGGGCTGTCTCATGGAAGGACTGCGAGAGCTTCTCGCAGCGTCTGGGCGAACACCTGGATACGCGCTTGGATCCGCGGAGCATCGCTTCAAGGAGGTGCCGAGGGACGAATCTTTGCGCCGGGAAGCAGCAGCCGAACGGCTGAGGGCGTGTGGATTTGGAGCGGGGACTTTGGTCCTTTCCCTTTTCAATTGGATCTTGGCAGTCCCCCCTCCCCGCTTCCCCAGGAACAAAAAGGGAGCTTGTGAAGACAAAAGAAATGAAGGAGAGGCAAGCAGCTACTCTCCTAATATTGTCTGTGTTTGAACTAGGGGGGATCCGCTTTCGCTTGCGGTTCCAAGGATGTCGATTGAAGGAAAAGCTGCCTTTTCCCGGCTGTTAGGGGTATCCCAGGGGTGACAGGGAATCCCTGCGTTCCATTTGAACGGGAATGGGCAAAGTATTGTTGTCATCGGATGGCTTTGATTTGAAGGTAGCCAGCCCATTTTCATCATCCTAAGGTTTAAATGGAGGGGACAGCGCTGGTGTCCCTCCTTAGCAAGGGTTTGAATGGAGGTCAAAATCCCCCCTTGCACATGGCTTGAAGGATTTCATTGGAGGAAAGCCCCTTCTTTTCTGCTCTCCTAGGGGATGAACTTGAAGGGGAGAAGCCATTTCTTTGCCCTTGTTGAAGCGAGGTGAGCGCCGCCCGCGGCGTCAGTTTCGGGGTTGAGTTGCGGGAAGCCGCAGCTCTGGCGGCGTTTGCAGGGCTGCAGTCGGGCTGTGCCGCTGCATTTGAGGGCGCTTCTTGTGGCCGCGGCCCGGGCCGGAGCGTTGCCGCTCGGGAGCGCTGCCGGCCCGGGCCGGGCGGGTGCCGAGGCGCACGGGGAATTTGGCGCGGCAGCGGCGGAGCCGCTTTGCCGGTGCGAGCCGCCGTGCGGAGCCGAGGGCAGCTGGCGCCGGGCCGGCCAAGGGCGGCAGAGGCGGCGCGGGCGCTGCTGCGCCGGCCCGGCCGGTGCCGGCCGCTCTGTCCGCTCCGGGCGCGGGGCTCGGGCGCCGCCGGGGCCCCCCGGGCAGGGGGAGCGGGCGGGGGCGGGGGGGTCTCCGGGGCGGCGCCGCCCCTGCGCGCCGGAGCAGCCGCCGGAGGAGCCGCTTTGCCGCCGGGAGCCGCGCTCCGTCCGGGGCCGGCAGCGCGCGGTTGGGCTGCCGCAAGTTCTTGGGTGTCGTGGTTCGGAGGTGCTTTGTAGGGATCGATCGCACGGGTTTGTTCTGGTCGCAGTGGGTGTGCGCTAAGGGCTATGGCGTTCTTCCTGACCGGTACGGTTCTCGGTTCTTCGGGTGGTGACGATAAAGGTTTGGTTTGAATCGAGTTCCGTAGTCGGATATTTTTTTTGCCGGGCTATTCTGTTTTTAAAGGCGTGCAATGGTTTCTACGGGTCGTTGCGTGAAGCAGCGGCTCGGATTTTAATTCTGTCGCCGTGGCTTTTATTAGCGTGGGCGTGTAGCGTTTGTTTCGGTGGGTTCGAGGTGGCGTCGTGTCGTTAATAGCGGCGGGGTTTTTAAAATCTCTCTAATTGCGTTTGTGTTTCTCGTCTTCCAGGGCTTTTATTTCTTTGGTTTGTTTGATTGTAGTGTACGTTTTATTGTGACGGATCATTTGGGAGATCTTGTCAATGGTTACGTTTCTCTTTCGGCTTTGTGTTTATTTCTGGGTGGTATTTTTATTTTGATCGAATGAGGCTCTATGCGTTTATTCTTCAGTTGGGAATAATTTTTTTGAGGTAAATTAAAGTTGCTTTGGTTTGGGGGACTTTTGTTTTACAAATGTATTTTCTTTTGGTTTTTTTTGTTTTTTTGTTTTTTTTTTTCTTTTGGTTTCTTGTTGTCCTTTGACGTATTTGGTGGTTATTGATCAGTTTTATTTTTGGGAACGTGGGTATTTATATGGTGGGTCTTTTTAAGTTGGGTTTTTTTTTTTTTTTTGGGTAGTTATTTTCTTATTTTTTAGTGGTTGAGATTTTTTGTTTTTTTTCTATTTCGTTCATTAGTTCGCTTTCTAAAGTTCTTTTGACAGAGTATTGCTTATTCTTTGAGTTAGTGTAGATGTAGAATTTTGGTTAGTTTTTAAAATAACGTTCAGGGTCAGTGGCACTGATTGGAGTTGAGCGAGTTGGTTTGGGTTTTTTTAGAGGTTTTTGTGATTTGCTGCGTGTGTTTCTCAAGGGTTTTCTTTTCGTTTGGTTCCATTTTTCTGATGTGATGAGAACTGTTAGTGAAAAGAGTGTTGTGTGTTTTTTTCGCTGGCAGTCGTTTGGCTGGTGGAGGTATCTTGATGGTTTTGGAAGACATTGGTGGGAATTCGATGCTGTTTGTTTTGTCATTGCATTTAGGAATTGGATTTTAAATGTAAAATTCTAAGGATAGCTATCTTTAAACAAAACGAGTAGATGTGTAGAAATGGGAATAAACTTTCATTTTGATCTATTCGATCTCTATTTAAAATTTAACAGGTAACTTAAGTCATGATATATTCCAATAAGATATTGTATTTTTCAAAGAGCATTGTGTATGTTGATAGATATATCAATAGAGATGCTAAATATAAACACAGCTCAAAGGAAATTTTAAATCTAGAAATGTGTTGCGAATCTATGCAGATATATAGATCAAATTATTAAAGGATTGTAAATGTAAAGTTACATAAATCCATACAACACGTAATACAAGTGATACCGTATAGATCTTATGATGGTATATTATAGGAAACGGCTATAAATCTAGTACATCACTATGATATAATATCTAAAACATTATAGATATGGTAACTGTAAATACAACAACATTATTAAAAGTAGTTTAAAAGAAAGGATGGTTTTGTTTTTTACTTGGCAAAAGCAGGGGTTTTATTATAAAAACTACAAATACAAATGATAGAAAGGTAGAAATCTACTTGTAAAAAGATCTCATGAATACATCAAGATGGATATAAAAATTGAAAATATTAGAAAAAAGAAGTTGTAGCAGTAGATTTGGTACATGATAAAAATAATGATTTATCTATATGATGTGAATAATAGATATGTGCTATGTAATGATGAATGGAATGCAACAGTATAAACGGTGACTATAAAAGTGAATCTAATTATGCAAGCTCTAAATATAAAACTATTTCAATAGAGTTGAAAAGAAGGGTTTTTTGGTATTTGTTTGGTTAGAGATGGGATTTTTTTTGGAAGAATAAAAGTATGATAGAAATCTAAATGGAAGTCGAGAAATATACAGTCAATATATAATGATATTGCTAAAACCACAAAGTATGAATAAATACAGATAATAGGAATAGGCATAATAGATGGTATAAAGGACGTAACACATCACTGTCCGGTCTAAATATGCGTGTGAATAGAACTAGGAAAACTAGAACTATCAAATTTATTTCAAGAAGGCATGAAAGAAAGGGGGCTTATTTGGTTCTTGTTTGGTAAGAGGCAGGTTTCTGGCATTTATTTTTAGAGGAGTTTTTGGGGGGGATGGCCCCTGTTCTTTTTTGCCGCCTTGGCCGCCCGCAGGCCCAAGGCGCGCGGCGCCCCCGGCTGGGGTGGGCGGCAGTGCTGCCGCCTTGTGGGCAGAGCGCGGTACTGCAGCCCGGCGCCGCCGCCAGGCAGCCCTCTTGGGCGTGGCGCGTGGCGGAGTTTGTTTGACCTTCTGAAAATGGCGGCCAAAAGGGCGGGAAAGCGGAGGACCCTGGTGTGTCTATCCGGACTGCCTGCACGGAACACCGACGCCGGCGCAGCCCCGGCGGGATTTTCTCTTGCGTTTTAGGTGTACCCGACACGGGCTGTGTGGTCAGTGGCGCCGCGGGCGGGCGTATTTTGGCGTGTTTCGGACCGGCATGTGAGTAACCGCCTCTCTCGGCCGAGGGGGGTCCTCTCTCGGCCGCCATGTTGGGAGTGGCGCGTCGCCAATGTCGCGGGATTTTTTTTTTTTGACCTTCTCAAAATGGCGGCCAAAAGGGCGGGGATATCGCGGACCCGGGAGTCTGCCGCCCTGTGGCCAGAGCCCGGTACTGCAGCCCCCCGAGCCAGCGCCCTGCCCCTCGCCGCTGGCTGCCGGGGGCGGGGCAAGGGCGCGGCTGCCGAGCGAGGCAAGGGCGAGGGGCGGGAGCGAGGGGCGGGCGGGGCGGGAGCGAGGGGCGGGCGGGGCGGGAGCGAGGGGCGGGCGGGGCGGGCTCGGTAAATGGCCGGGAGGGGTGAAAGACGTTCAGGAGTGCAAAAGGGACACGATGGCTGAGAAGAATGGCCGGGGGGGGGGGCGGCCCGGCGGGGCCGCTTTCGGCGGGCGGCGGAGGCGCGGTCGTAGCGCTCCGCGGGCCGGGGGCAGCGAGCGGGGGCGGGCGAACGCCGTCGGAACGGAGCTGCACCCCCCCCCGAGCCCGCACACGCGCCTCTCCAGGAAGCGACGGCGGGCCGGAAAATCCCGGCGGGGCGGCGGCGCTGCCCGCCCTTTCTGCCGCCAGCTTTGCAAGGTAAGACCGTCCGCCCCGCCCCGCCCCGTCCCGCCGCCCTCCGGTGTCTGTAAACAGACGGACTCCCTCTGGCTTCCCACTTCTCCGTGCTGGAGAGTGGGAGAAAGGTCCGTGCTGCTTGCCGTGTCCTCGGTGGGCAGAGAGCTCTGACCTTGCCTTGCATGGGCTGCTGAGGATTGGATCCATGGGGATGTGCTTTGATGCATTTAGTGACCTTTACAGATTTCTTTCCCCGCTTTTTTCAGTTCCCAGAATCATGGAAGAATTCAGGTTGCAAGGGGCTCTAAAGATCACCTCATTCCAAGGCTGCTGCTGCCGTGGGCAGGGACGTGCTTCCATCGAGCAGCTTGCTCAGAGCCTCATCGCAGAGCACCGACGGGCCTTGAGCACTTGCAGCGGTGGGGCAGCCCCGGGACCTCTGAGCAACCTGTGCCCTGTGCCAGCCAGGTGCCAGAGGAGGAAGGAAGCCCTTCCCACCTGGAGCAGAGGCTGCGTAGCCTTGTGTCACCGAGCGTGTGAGACAGAAAGGCCCTTCCTTTCTGGAGGGGTAACAACACTCAAAGCTCTTTCTCGGGACAAGCCGAGCAATGGAAGGCCAAAGTAGCCTTCAGTTCTTCCAGCAGCTTTGGGAACAACTTGAAGGAGGAGCAGAGCTGGCCTGGTGCCTGCCATGGCTGTCTGTCTTCTTGGCTGAGGCTTTATAAATGAGGCGCTTTTCTGTAGTTCCTTTTCAGGCATGACGTGCAAGTTGCCCCTAGAAGTCCAAAGGCAGCTGTTTTCTTAGCAGAAGGAAGTCAGGAGGAGGCAAAGCCAGCAGCTAAGTCTGGATAAAAAACTTGGCTAACCTCTTTTCCCCCCCTCCTCCAAACAGGCAAGTGTGAAGCACTCAGCAGAGATCTGCCCAGGAAGAAAAGCAGAGCCAATCTCTGAGAAGAAGGGACGTGCGAGCTCTGGCGAGGACGGCTGCTCCCCCTGGCCTTGGTGTGGGACCTCCTGAGCTGCCATTCCTGTGGTGGGAGTGTTTCTCCTCTCCTCCAGCCAAGCCAGAGACCGCCTAGGGAGGAAGCAGGTAAGGTTGAAGTACCGAGGTCTCCCAGGTAAGAAGTGACACGGCAAAAGGAAATGGCCTCAACTTGCAGCAGGGAAGGCTTAGATTGGATTGGAGGGAAAATTTCTTCCCTGAAAGGGTGCTGAGGCGTAGGAGCAGGCTGCCCAGGAAAGTCCCCATGCCTGGAGACATGTCAAGGATGTCAAGATGTGGTGTTTAGGGACCTGACTTGGGGGGGCAGCAGCTGGGCTCGATGTCCTTAGAAGGCTTTTCCAACCGCAAGGATCCTACGGATCCTATGGTTCTGGAAAGCCTTGACCCCTCTGGCTCTAGCACAGCACCTGGATGCTGACAAAATGAGGCTGGTCCTAGAGCCTGGAGGTCCCTGTGCCACAGGGAGAGGACAAGCCGGTGTCACCTGCAGGGAGGGTCTCGTCCCCAGAGAGCCGTCAGTGACTCCGTCCCTGCCCGGGGCTCTGGGTGCGCCCTCGGGGGGCGGGGGACGACACCTGCCCTCAGGTGTCCCTCTGGGCACCTGGGAAGGGAACCAGGTCCATCCGTGCGGCAGCTCCAGGGCTTGCAGGCTTTGGGGCTTTGCAGCTGTGTGCCTTGTCACAAGGTGGCAGGGACGTGACACTGCCTGGCAACGCTGCTGGCCTCGGATCCTTGCTGCTCTCATCCTTATCCCATATGGATTTAGCAGCAATCTTCTGTCTTTGCTTTCAAACTGTCCTTGGGAGAGTTCCAAGAGAGGGTCATTAGTTATTTCAAAGCCTACATCTTTTACCTCTTGGCACTGAAGAGAAAAGACACAAACCTGCTTTGCATCCTTCTGCCTGGAAGTCATTGTGACACACAGGGAAGGGAGGAAGGGGCTGGCCGGGGTCAGCCTCTGCTGAGCCTCAGCTCTGGCTGCTCCTGCTCACAGGGTAAAGCCAAAAGCTGTCGTGATCAAAAACGCAGGCCGCCCTTCTGACCTGAGTCACAGGGGCCGTTTCTTCTGAATGAATCAAGGTGGGAAATCATTCTTGGAGCTTCAGAAGAAAAAAAACCCCAGAACCGTAGGTACGTTTGTAAGAGTGGGTATGTACGTACATTTCCTTCGATGAAGAAGAAAATCTTAGAAATATCATGTCACGTCTGGCTTCCTAGAGAAGATCCTGACCTCTGGGCTTCTGAAAGCAAATGGCTGTGCATTTATAGGAGCGTTTCCCTTCTTTTTATGTGCCTCCCCCAGTCATCTTCTACCCTTGCCCACGGCAAGGAGAGCGCGGTGATTTGGCTGCTCCGCTCTGCCGAGGTTGTTGCAGGCTGTGTAGCAGGGAGTGAGGCCTTTTGTGGCTGCTCATCAGACATTTTCCTACAGCCTTCTCCCTGCAATGGTAAAATGAGACTTGTGTTAGCGAGCAGTCAAGTAGAGCAGGTAACATTAGAAAAGAATTGTTTCTGAGCTGCTGTTCACTAGCACGTGTTTCCCCTTTCCGGCAGAGCGCGCATCATTGCGGGCTTGGGATCGATTGAAATGCGCTAAGGAAACCAGCTCTGGGGAGGGAGGGAGGGAGGGAGGGAAATGCTCTCTTAACATGTGCCAATTCTTCTGTCAAACTCATCAGGGCAGGACAGCGTTCAGACTGAAAGTGTAAGAAGATGTGGAGGGAGACAGAGAATCTGACAGGAGCACCGGACTCACAAGTGCACGAATTTTGCTTTTGGCTTGGATTCAAACGCAGAAGTTGTAAGGAATTTGGGAAGGAGAAGGGACATTTCAGAAGGAGAAGAAGAAAAAGAAGTTGTTGTTGTTGTTACAGCCCTGGCAAAATCTTTGGTTCTAGCTAATAAAGGAAGCTAGTTGAAATAAAAAAAAAAAGAAAAAAAAGTGGTTTTTTTTTTTCCTTCGCTGTTGTATTCGTTGGTGGTTCGTTATATGGTGTGTTGTTTTATTTCTTGGTCTTATTACCTCTGTGTAAATAGTTTTTTTGAGTGAAGCTAACTTTCTGGACGGGTTGGTTTGTATTTGAGGTAGGATAAATTTCAAGAGGTTTCTTTCCTAGACTTCTGACAGGTATTCCTGGGATTTTGGTTTTGTTTACTGTGTGTATCAACAGAGAGATTTGGTAGGGCCAGCTGGGCTGCTGGAGTTTTGGGTGTTAATTTATGAGATGGCTTTTGTTCAATGCAGTTTTGAATTGTTGAAAGGGTTTTTAATGTAGTGGTTTTAAGGCGGTCTTTAAGAATTGTTTGTATCGTTTCACGTTGTTTGTAGTCGGTGTACGATCAGGGATATGGTGGAACTTCTTGAACGTTCTGGTTTTAGCGTTCCTAAGTTCCGATTTCTTTCTGCTTTGCTGTTTTGTTTCTGGTTTTCTTTTGGGGGACAGGGGCGTTTGTAGACGGTGGGTTTCTAGAGGCAATGTGTCTTTCAATTTGGGTAGTGATATTTCTTAGTATTTTAATAGTTTCGATTTTTTTTATTTTCATGCTTTTAATGAGTTGTTTTAAAATTTGGAAGATAACCTTTCTAGATGATTGGTTATTATTTGTGAGTTAGCCTCAAGGTAGAGCTTTGGGGGCTTTTTTTAGTAATGTTTAGGGTCAGTTGTAGGGTTTTGAGTTTAGTGAGTTGGTTGGATTTAATTTTTCACGGGTGTTTGTTTTGACTAGCAGTTCTGTCATTTTCCATGTGTATCTGAGTTTTTTGGGGTTTTGAGCCATTGGTTGAGGAGGAAGTTTATGATGAGAATGTACGGAGCTTTTGGGCTAGTTATAGTGGGATTTCAAATGTCTTGACAGTTCGGTTGATTTGAGTTTTTCTTAGGGTTAAATGTTGTGGGGTCTTTGTTCTGTTAGTCCTAGAAATAGGTTTGGTTTGGATACGCTGCGATGGGATGAGCGTGGGCTGCGTACCGGTGCTGCCGAAGGCGCGGTATTTGTGTGGTTCTGATGCGTTGGGTTAATGAATTGATACGGTCTAATATATAGATTAATTAAAGTAGAAATAAATATCAATATAAAAACAAATATAAAATGATAGTGGTAAACATAAATATAGAAAACAAATAGATAAACACATAAAACTATACTATATAGTATATTATTGTAACAGATGCTAATCTATAGAAACGATAGTCTATTATATATGTATACAAAGATATATAAAGATCGGTTGTAAATATAAAAATATTTAGATAGAGTTAAAAGGAATTGGGGATTTTTTGGGATTTTTTTTATTAGGTTATAGGCTGGGGTTTTTTTTCTAGATAGAAATAATATAAAAATAAAAATCCAGATCTCCAAATATATAACGCGTATACCGATCTCTCTAAATATTGAATATAAAGAAATAGAAGTAAAAGAATATCTAGGATATAAAAATACTATATATCTATTATTCTATTAAAAGGTATTCTCTCTAGTATGTATAATACCTACAAATGTAATAAATAAAAATTATAAAAGTAAATGTGAAGAGAATGATGAAAAATGAGATGATTTTTAGAGTTTTAAATATGGTTTAGATAAAGGGGTGTCTTTGGTTTTTGTTTGGTTAGAGGCAGGGGTTTTATTTGAAAGAATAGAAGTATTATAGAAATGTGAATCTTAAGATAGAAATCTATCATAAGTCTAGAAAGAGAAATGACGAAACTATGGATAGAAATTGAAATCTAAATCTATGTCAGTAATATGAAGAGTTGTAGTATAGAATAGAAATGACCTTATGTGGCAATATAAATGAGAAATGGGAATAGAAATAGAAGAAGATGTAAATATAGTTGGAAAGAAAGGGATTTTTTTGGCTTTTGTTTGAGTAGAGGCAGGGGTTTTATTTGAAATAACACAAGTGTTCCAGAAGTGAAAATCTGAAGGCAGAAATAGATAATCAATGAATCAAAATACGTATAAAAATATAGAAATAAGTCCTCGGAATAGATGGAATATAGAATATCAATTGATTTATAAATTGACATTGATAAAGAGAAATGGATCAGTAAGCAATACACATTATAAATAGAAATGTGACTATCAATAGGAAAACCTAGGGGTAAAATCTATTCAAATATTGTCTAAAAGAAAGGGTTGGGGTTTTTTGGGCTCTTCTTGGGTTAGAGGCAGGGTTTTTATTTGAAATAATATGAACATAGATATTACTCTTACCTGTTTCTAAATATTGAGATAGATAATCAAGATATAAATATAAAACCTAAGGAAATAGAAATAATAGGAAGGGATGTAATATAGAATACAAATAAGAGTATACATTGATATACAGTTTAAATGTCAATGTGAACATGAACCTGAAAGATACAATTTTAAAAAAGATTGAAATAGAGTTGAAAAGAAAGGGGTTCTTTTTGGCTTGAATTTGGGTAGAGGCAGGGGTTTTATTTTAAATAATGGAAGAGTTACAGAAGTAAAAATCCTAACACAGAAATATAGATGAAATATAGAAAGATAGGAATAAAAAGATGTCAATAAATAGAAGAAATAGGAACAGATGTAAAATAGAATATAAACTTATAAAAAATCGGAAATTATAAATGTAAAAATAAACATTACACATCAATATACATTTGAAATATAAATGTGGATATAAAGATGAAAAAAAAATAATTTTTTTACAAATTTAAATGCAGTCGAAATTAAAGGGGGTTCTTTTTGGCTTTTATCCGGGTAGGGGCAGGGGAATTATTTTAAATAATGTAAACGTTACAGAAGCAAAAATCCTAACAAATATATACTTACTATGTAAAAATATGTATAAAAATAGAGAAATAAATTTAAGTACTAGGGAGAGATGTAATATAGAATAGAAATTTATTTATAAATAGAAATGTATAAATATACATCAATACGCATTATAAATAGAAAGGTGAATATTAATATGAAAAACTATTTTAAAAAATATTTACGTATTTTTTAAAAGAAATTGTTGGGTTTGGGTTTGGTTTGGTGTTTTTGGTTTTTTTTTTTTTTTATCCTATTAGGTTAGAGGCAGGAGGATTTTTTTCTTCTTCCTGGTTGTTTTGGGGCATTTATTTCAGAGCAGCTTCTGGGGGGGATCGCCCCTGTTCCTTTTTGCCGCCTTGGCCGCCCGCAGGCCCAAGGCGCGCGGCGCCCCCGGCTGGGGTGGGCGGCAGTGCTGCCGCCTTGTGGGCAGAGCGCGGTACTGCAGCCCGGCGCCGCCGCCAGGCAGCCCTCTTGGGCGTGGCGCGTGGCGGAGTTTGTTTGACCTTCTCAAAAGGGCGGAAGAACGGAGGGCCCCCGGCGGTGTGTCTATCCGGAATGCCTGCACGGAACACCGATGCCGGCGCGGCCCCGACGAGCTTTTCTGTGGCGTTTCAATTGCGATGATGGCATTCCGATTCGCCTGCAGGGTTCGGCGTCGCGGGAAATCGTTTCTAGGGCTCGAGGTGGGTGTCGGCATTTTGATCAGGCAGCTGGCAAAACGGCTACGCCTTGGGGTCTTTCCAAGGGGCGCTGGGGGCGGGGCCGGGGCGGGGCGCCGTGTCGACGAGGTGACGTCATTCGGCGGCACTCTGCCTGCAGTTCGCCCATGCAGACGGCAGGGGGCGCTGTGCCGGCAGTGCGCCCATGCAGGCGGCAAAGGGCGCTGTGCCTGCAGTGCGCCCATGAAGACGGCAGGGGGCGCTGTATAAATAGAGTATTAAGTATAAACTATCTAGAAGAAGAAATAAAAGCTCGATGTCACCTGCAGCTGTAGAAAATTTCAGGCTCCCATGGAGGAAATAGTTTTCCTAAAATCATTACCGTTTTGGGGTTTTTTGCACTCCCCGGTAGCCTGAACGTTTCTACTGCTGCTTTTTTATCCTAAAGCCAGAATGGAAATCCCAGATTAGAAATACAGGGAAAGAAAGAGAGAAAGAAAGAAAGAGAGAGAGAGAAAGAGAGAAAGAGAGAAAGAAAGAAAGAAGGAAAGAAAGAAGGAAAGAAAGAGACAGAGAGAAAGAAAGAAAGAGAGAGAGAGAAAGAAAGAGAGAGAGAGAGACAGAGAGAGAGAGAGACAGAAAGAGAGACAGTGAGAACGAAAGAAAGAGAGAGAAAGAAAGAGAGACAGAGAGAGAGAGAGACAGAAAGAGAGACAGTGAGAACGAAAGAAAGAGAGAGAAAGAGAGACAGAGAGAGAGAGACAGAAAGAGAGACAGTGAGAACGAAAGAAAGAGAGAGAAAGAAAGAGAGAAAGAAAGAGAGACAGTGAGAACGAAAGAGAGAGAGAAAGAGAGACAGAGAGAAAGAAAGAAAGAAAGAGAGACAGAGAGAGAGAGACAGAAAGAGAGACAGTGAGAACGAAAGAAAGAGAGAGAGAAAGAGAGAAAGAAAGAAAGAGAGACAGAGAGACAGACAGAAAGAAAGAAAGAGAGAGAGAGAAAGAGAGAAAGAAAGAAAGAGAGACAGAGACAGAGAGAAAGGGAGAGAGACAGAGAGAAAGAAAGAAAGAGAGACAGAAAGAGAGACAGAAAGAAAGAAATAGAGAGAAAGGAAGAGAGCGAGAGAAAGAAAGAAAGAGAGAGAGAAAGAAATAGAGAAAGACAGACAGAAAGAAAGAAAGAGAGAGACAGGAAGAGAGCGAGAGAAAGAAAGAAATAGAGAAAGACAGACAGAAAGAAAGAAAAGGAAAAAGGAAAGGAAGAAAAAAAAAAAGGAGGAAGAGAAAGGAAGAAAAAAAATGAAAAAGGAAAAGGGTGAGAGTGAAAAAGAAAGCGCGAAAGTGGAAAAGGGGGTGAAAAACAGAGTGAAAAAAAGAAAAAAGATTAGGAGTGGAAAAGAAAGGACATTCGGGAGGGGCGGTGCTGCCTAAGGTGCTTCCGCGCCCAGGAGCGAAGGAGCCGTTTGATCCCCTGGCGGGAGCGCCGCTCCCGGTGGCGGAGAACGGAGCGGTGGCTGTCAGTCCGAGACTCCAACTCCCGGCAGGCCCTGCGGCCGTAAAGCGCGGCGTCTGACGCAACGGCCGACGCGCCATATGAATGGCTGGCGGGCCGAGGCGGCCGCGTGCCGGGGGAGCGGGCTGGGCGCGGGGAGCTCCCGGCGCCTGTCCCACGCGGGACGGAGCCGCGGCAGCGACGCCGGAGGGGCGAAGCCTCCGTCCGGCCGTCCGCACGGAGCCGAGCGGCGCGGAAGGGGCGTCCGCCCGGTGCCTCGGCCTCGCTCAGCGGTCCCGGTGGCGGGGGCTGAGCTCGGGCGGGGCGCGCTGCCGCCCGCCGATGGCGGAGCGCCAGGCGGTGCTTTGCTGCCGCGGGCCGGGAGCTGCAGGAGCCGCCCCGGGCGAGCGGCGCCGGGCGCTGCCGCGGTCACTGTGCGGCGGCTGCCCTCGGGCTGGCGGAGGCGCGGGAGCCGCCGAGCTGCAGCCGTCTCCCTCGGGCCGCTGCCGCTGCTGCGGGCGGGGGCGGACGAGCGGCTGCGGAGGCGGCTCCGCGGCGTGCTCAGCCTTGCGAGCAGAGAGCGCTCGACATCGCTGGCATGACACGGCTGCTGAGTGCCTCAGTGCTCGTGGCTCTTCCTTCCACGCAAACAGATGGAGCGGCATCGCTGAGCAGTAAAACACAGCGATGGCCCGGAGAATGGCGAGCGCAAGGAGCGCCGGGCAGGATCCTTCTGATGGCACAGGTGCGATCGGCAAACTCAGCCCCTTGTGCCCCTGCCCTCCCGACCCCCAGGGGAAATGCTCTCCAGCCTCGAGCTGCTGAGAGACAAAACGTGTGATTTGACACTAGGGTCCGGAAAAGGTTTCCGTTTAGATTAGCAAATGCCTCCATTGTTCTCGGTTACATCCTAGGATCGGTTTTAGGCAGTGACTTTCTACCGCTTGTCGGATTTTCTTGTGCAATAGTAAGAAAATAGGCAGGTCTGATACTGGTTTCGCTTTTTTTCTACTTCATGTTCCATGAGCTGCTTTTATCCAAGCAATTGTTTTAAAGTTCTACTGTAGGCGTTTCTGGTTCACTTTTTTTTTTTGTTTTTTTTCCTCTAAATCGGCAGTAAATATAGCTGAGTAAAATTACCTTGGTTTTCTTCCTTCTTAAATGTTTTTATTGATAATCCTATTTGAATATGCAGAACACGTGGGTATGTCCTGTAATATATCCTAGCTTTTCTTGTTTACAGGGTACTCAGAAAATATTTTTCCCTTTGAGTCCCACTGAAACATTCTCCGTGCAATCTCCGTTAAGGTCTGTGTTTACAAATAAGCCACCATCAGCTGAGATATTTGCCTGTGTACCTTTTCCTGTCATTCAGAGCTTGCGTTCTGTGGTTTTTATGATAAACCTATCAAACTTGCGAAACCGTTTTGCAAGTCTTGACCGTTGAAGGCAGCAAGAAGTGGTTTTAAAGCCTGTTCTTGAGCAGACGAAGGGAAAAAGTGTGAATTTGCTGCTGAACTTGTCCTTTTTCATTTGACTTGCCTTGAATTATTTAGGAAGAGAGAGCACTAGAAAAAAGAGAGAAATAGAATTGGTTCTTGAGCCCTCCTAAAATGCTCCCTGTGATTCCGTGTGGAGCCAAAGTGAAGGGTGATGGAACAGAGCCCCTGTGCTTTAGAAGGAAATCAATTTCAACCTGATCTCCACCCTGAGTCTCCCTAATTTCTGTTTTTAAAATGCAAACTCAGTTTAGGAAGTGTTGGGAGTTAGTATTTTGGGGAAGAAATGGCAGTTGCACAAACCGTTCCATTTCCCAGAGGCTCTGGGAAGGATTCATTTTGTAAGCGCTGTAACTGCCATCGGTTGGGGGTTCGGGGTTGGAATGTGCACTTGCCCTCCTATAAAGCACTCGTTCATTTGCATTTCAGTGCCAGGAGTCTGGAGAAACTGGAGAAGAGCCCAAGAGACATTTTTCATCCTGAGATACAAAAGGTAGGAAGTGACTTTTTTTGGTTTGGTTCTTTTTCTTTATGATTTCCTGGAAATAGAAGTAATTAAGTATAGATCCTACTGGTTTGTTTCTTCCAGTAGCTAATAAGAATAATAATAATAATCTAATACTACTTAAACTGTCTCTTTATCCATTGAACTGGCCATTTCAAATCCAAACTTCTAAACACCAATAAAACCATCATCCTTGTAGAATCTTTAATAGGAGGGGGCTAAAGATGCTGTTTTTGTTGACAGGATTTATTGGTTCTTGAAGGGCAAGAGGTGAGTACAAGCCTAACTACTTCTTGCTCACAGACCCGTCCGGTGAATACGGCTTTGTATTTGGATGGGCTTTTGATGACTTCTAAATCAATTGCTCGTTACAGTAAAAAGAAGTCATGTTTTTTTGAACCTGACAGCAAAAATAACTTGAAGCACCAATTTAATAATAATTGATCACCCGTCTAAGTTAATGATTTTATGCTATACTATCAAAGTTTAAAGGTAAATTATTGTGTAGTAGGAGATGGTATAAAATGTATGTTCTAACGTGTAGGATGTATGCAAAGATTAGAGGAAACAAATTTTTATGTCTTCTGTTTGACTGTTTACCAAATAATATTTGGTTTTATTTTCCTGGGATCGGTGAATTTTAAATTTGGAGTCCTCTATGCTAAGGATGGTCAGCTTACAGGTGATGAAATGTTCAGTCATGGTGAGGTTTTCACCTTCTCCTTAATTGTTTTGCTCATCTGAAAAGAAAAAAAAAAAAAAGTATGTTTATTATTTGTTACCCCGTTCTGTCCGTTTCCTCAGTATTTGCTGGAGCTCTGCTTACCCAAGCTTTGGGTAAAACAAGCTTTGGGTTCCTTCTGTCCCACTGGGTGTTGCCCAGTTTGGTTGCATCTGGTGAAATTCAGCCTGAGCCCTTACAGAACCAGCTCAAACCAGGTGAGAGCCATTCGCAGCTCTCTCAGGACACCCGGAGGAGGATGGGTGACGTTTCTGAGCATCTGGCAAGTGCACTTCTATCAAAACTCGGCCTGTGCAATTTCTGGGGAAAACCCTTCTGTATCCTGAAGGGTTCCTCAAAGTCTGTTGAGGATCCGGTTAGCAGTTGCTCACCTGGATGGTTCCAGCTCCTCAAGCTAACACTTGTACTCTTGCCCTGTAGTTTAGATCTATTGTAGTTTTGTTATTTTGCAAGATTTTACATCTTTGGACAGTAACGTGCATTTCACTCTTTGGAACCTCTCGGATTGTGCTTTGGTGCAGCACCACCTAATGGGACACTTGGCTGCTGTGCTGAAGGGCTTGGTTACTAGAATTGTAAATCCCGGAGAGTTTGTAAGTCTTCTGTCCCCAGGGAGGTGTCACGCTTTGTTCACCGTTGCTCTGTTTGTCGGGTGCTGCTTCTCGTCGGAGGTATTAACTTCAAACTGCCCTGTTCTTTTTTTAACTTTTTTTCCTGGTTCTCTCCGTAGGGCAGGGAAGGACTCTCGTATCCCGGTCGTCAGACTCAGCGCTGCCCGAGAAGATATAGAGACTGTAAAAATCATAAGAAGCAACTAGGACTGCAGAGGAAACAAACTGGAGAGAACAAAAGGTGATATTGTTCTCCTTAGCCTGGATTAGAAACATCCACTGCGCTTTGATGCCGGTGGCTGCCAGGGGCTCGTTAGGTCTCTTGAGGCAGGTGTAGGTGTTCACTTGTAGGTTCTATTTTTTGGCAAAGGACCACGAGAGAAGTTTATTTATAGATCCAAATAAACATTCATCTTATCTGAACATAACCTGTCATCCCCTTTCTGACATTAAGGACTCCTGTATAAATACTTGGGGGGGTTTTCTTTGTCGTTTCTGAATGGTTCCATTTTGCCGGCTACTTGAACGAGTCTGAGGGGGTTTAATTGCATACTGCTTCCTTGAAATTCTGTTGGTCTCTGCTTGGAACCCTTCTTGTACTGCTTAATGAAAGACTTCTGATGGTGTTTTCTTGCCTGTTTGTGTTTAAGGTCGTGCTCTGATGCATTTACAGAAGCCATGGCAGGAGAGAGTCAGCTGCTGGAGAAGAGGAGACAGTACTATCCCTGTGCAGCACGGAACTGTGCTACTGCTGTGTCATCAGCTGTGTCTGCACTGAAAGTAGCCACCTTCACTTGTAGGTAGCTCCTTGGTGCTTTAGGACACGCTGAGGGATTTATTCCTTTTGGGATCCACGATGAGAATTCCCAAGAGAGGTAGTAGTAATAAGGTCTGAGATTGGAAAAAAGCCTGTGTCCTTGGAATGTTGTTGTTGTCGTCAAAAGTTAATTTTTCCTTCTTTCTTAGCCAGTAGTCAGCTTTTTGCTTTATTTTTTGTGGTATCAGTATTTGATTGTTTAAAAAATTGCTTCAAAAGAACTGCAGTGGCTGGCCACCAGGACCTTGTTCCGATTTGCCTATTTGCTTGTAGCTAAAACGTTTCCATATTGTTTATCATTCTATTGAAGAAACTGCTGCCCAGTCAACTAAGAACTGAACATCTGTCTGTCTAGGACATGGGGAGAGGATTTAGGTCATGTCTTTGTTTCCAGAAAAAAGTTCCAGTGTAGTTTCTAACTAGAGGAAAAGGGGGGGGGGGTGAAGACTCGGGGCTCTGATGCCGTTGGGGGCACCCCGAGGTGCCCAGGAGCGGGAGCCCCACTGCGGTGCAGGAGCAGGTATGTTATCACGTACTAGAGAGCAAATTATAAATAGAAATATGAAAATTATAAATATAAAAATATTTTTTAGATCGTTAAAGAAAGCGGTTTTTTTAACTTGTCAATAGGCAGGGTTTTGATGATAAAAATGATAAATACAAAGAATATGAAGGTAGAAATCTAAGTCTAGAAAGATATCATAAATACATACAGATAAAGTTTAAAACTAGAAGAAAAAATCAGTTGCAGCAGTAGATACGATACATAATATAGATAATACTTTAAATACATGTCTAGAATTTTATAGATATTATAGATAATTATTAATAGATTGCATCAAAAGAAACGATAAATATAAATGTGAGTATAATTACACAAAGTATAAAAATATTTCGATACCGTTTAAAAGAAGGTGTTTTCGTGTATTTATTTGGTTAGAGATGGGGTTTTTGTTTGGATTAATAGACGTATTCTAGAAATATAAATCTAACTGTAGAGAGATCCAATCGATAGAGGAGGCTATTTCTAAAAACACAACCGAACGCCGCCGCCTTCGGGGGAATCGCACGAGCTCGGCCGAAGCAAGGCGAGAGCGGCCGACCCTGAGGGCCTCGAGCGAACCGAGGCGAGGCTTCCGAGGCTGCCTGAAGCGAAGCGAGCCGAGCTCAGGCGAAGCGAGCCTGCTGCTCTCGTGCGCGCTGCTTAGCGCCAGTGCGCTCCCAGCCTAATGAGCTCCTGCCCGAGCCCGCGCTCCCGGTCGTGTCCGCGCCGTGGCCGGGCCGCCCGCGGGACGCGGCAGCGGGAGAGCCCCGAGCCGGGCGAGCTGAACGGGAGGCGGCGGCGCTTGCCCGCCCGCCGTCGGGGAGCCGAGGCGAGGCGAGCGGAGCCGAAGAGGCGAATGCAGGCGCCAAGAGCCGAGTTGAGGCGCCAAGAGCCGACTCGAGCCGAGCGTCTCCGGAGCGAGCCGAGCTCCGCCGAGCGCCGCAGCATCCCGGGTAGGGCGAGGCGCCGGGCCGGGCTCGGGGTGCAGCCGGGGCTCTGGGAGGCTTCCCCGCCTGTCCCTCTCTCTAGCCCTCCTTCCTTCTCCCCGTCTTCGCCTTCTCTCGCTCCCTTTCCCCCATTCCCTCTCCCCCCGCAAAGCCGGCTCCTTCCTGTCCTGTCCCTAGCCCGCTACTCCCTTCTGTTCCCCCTGTCTCCTTCCTCTGCCCAGCCTCCGTGTACCCTCGTCCCGGGCTTTCCCTTCCCGTGCCGCTTTCCTGCACAGCCCGAGCTCCCTCGCCGCCCTTTGTCGTGCCCTGCTCTCGCTCCTCTCTTCCCGTGCCCCCTTTCCTTCTTTGCCCCGCAGCCGCGGGGCTCGGGCTGCCGGAGAATAAAGCCCCGAGGGCCGGAGCCCGGCGCCCCTGGGCCCTTGCGGGAGTCCCCGCGCGGGGCCGGAGGCTCTCGGCGGATCCCCCCGTGCCGCTCAAGCAGCGCGGCCGACAGCGCCGGAGCTGCGGCTTTGCCGGCATCGCGCTGAGAGCGGCCCCCGCTCCGTGCCGGGCCGTCCCCGCCGTCTGTGCCGCTCCCTCTCTCGCTGCCCCTGGCCCGTGACAGCGAGGCTGGGCAGGAACCTCAAGCCTTCTGGGGGCTGCCCCCCCTTTCTTGTTGCAGCAGAATCCCTTGCTGGGGCCATGCACGTGTGGGAAGGGCTTGGGGGAAGCGCTGCGCTGCTGTCCGGGGCAGTCGGATTCGTTCGGAGCCTTCTTTGGGGGTCAGGGAAAGGCGGGGTGAAGACTCGGGGCTCTGATGCCGTTGGGGGCACCCCAAGGTGCCCGGGAGAGGGAGCCCCACGGCGGTGCAGGAGCAGGTGGGGGGCGGGCGAGGGGCGGGGGTCACGCTGGGTGCCGTCCCCCGGAGGGACCCAAAGCTGCCACCAAATGCACAGGGAGGGGTGAGTGGGTGTAGGATGCTAAAACCTGGCAAGGCATTCGGTTTTCTAGGTATTGCTAAAGAATAGGAATTGGTCTCTAAACTCAGCTGGGGAGAAACCCTCTCTATGCACTCATTTGTTTACAGGAATGTAGAAGGTTCCGACTGGAGATGGGTAGTAGTTCTGAAGATATTGCCGTGAGGTTTTGATCTAGGAACGGACCGAGCTGTGCCCTGGAACCCTCAGAACAGCTGCAGGGGCTGAAGGCGATAGAAAGGGCTCTCTGGCACCTTTTGCCTCCGTTCTCTGCCAGCGCCCAAAGCGTGTCGCAGTCC
The DNA here is from genome assembly GCF_051311805.1 of Agelaius phoeniceus. Taxonomy (NCBI): domain Eukaryota; kingdom Metazoa; phylum Chordata; class Aves; order Passeriformes; family Icteridae; genus Agelaius; species Agelaius phoeniceus. The sequence goes on from NW_027509925.1 coordinate 51,080, forward strand.
CGGAAGAGGCGCTTGTCATCCCGAGAGCCAAAAGGAAGACGTGTAAAATCCCAGCTCTGCCTTGTGTTTCGTGTGGGTTTTTTACTTCGTATTGATGTCATTCCAGAGAGCAAGGAAAGAAGAAATGTGACCGGCTCCCACTATTACTGTGTGAAGGCTTTCTTGAAAGGCTGCTGTATTTCTATTGTCTTTTTCCACTCCAAGCTTGACTTTTGCCCTCGTTTTTCGAGCTCTGCTGCATTGGGGGTGTCCCAAGGAGGGCGGGGTTCCTCAGCAGGGCTCTTAGGAGGCGGCGCTGATTCTGCTTTTTCTGCAGGCGTCTCAAAGCGTGCTACCAGAATGACAGTTTTGTGCACTGGAAAGCTTTCCCTCAGTGCCATCAGCGCACGTCCGTGTCTGAATTGTGGAAGCAGACGGACTAAGAAAAGCCAGCACCCGGAGCAGATTTCTGTTGGCTCTGTGTCTGTGAGAAGCGGGCTGTGTGCTGGACGGGGAGAGGCGCTGTTGGGGAGTGGCATCAGCGCCAGGTGTGAGCTGTGAGGATGATGAGGGGCCGGCTCCTGCCGGGGGGGGGGGGGTGCGAGGCTGTTTTAGGGGGAGGCTTCGCCTCAGCTGCCTTTTGCATGGAGCTGCTGAGTAGAGGGGTTCATGGGGGGGCTCCCGGGGCTGTCTCATGGAAGGACTGCGAGAGCTTCTGGCAGCGTCTGGGCGAACACCTGGATACGCGCTTGGATCCGCGGAGCATCGCTTCAAGGAGGTGCCGAGGGACGAATCTTTGCGCCGGGAAGCAGCAGCCGAACGGCTGAGGGCGTGTGGATTTGGAGCGGGGACTTTGGTCCTTTCCCTTTTCAATTGGATCTTGGCAGTCCCCCCTCCCCGCTTCCCCAGGAACAAAAAGGGAGCTTGTGAAGACAAAAGAAATGAAGGAGAGGCAAGCAGCTACTCTCCTAATATTGTCTGTGTTTGAACTAGGGGGGATCCGCTTTCGCTTGCGGTTCCAAGGATGTCGATTGAAGGAAAAGCTGCCTTTTCCCGGCTGTTAGGGGTATCCCAGGGGTGACAGGGAATCCCTGCGTTCCATTTGAACGGGAATGGGCAAAGTATTGTTGTCATCGGATGGCTTTGATTTGAAGGTAGCCAGCCCATTTTCATCATCCTAAGGTTTAAATGGAGGGGACAGCGCTGGTGTCCCTCCTTAGCAAGGGTTTGAATGGAGGTCAAAATCCCCCCTTGCACATGGCTTGAAGGATTTCATTGGAGGAAAGCCCCTTCTTTTCTGCTCTCCTAGGGGATGAACTTGAAGGGGAGAAGCCATTTCTTTGCCCTTGTTGAAGCGAGGTGAGCGCCGCCCGCGGCGTCAGTTTCGGGGTTGAGTTGCGGGAAGCCGCAGCTCTGGCGGCGTTTGCAGGGCTGCAGTCGGGCTGTGCCGCTGCATTTGAGGGCGCTTCTTGTGGCCGCGGCCCGGGCCGGAGCGTTGCCGCTCGGGAGCGCTGCCGGCCCGGGCCGGGCGGGTGCCGAGGCGCACGGGGAATTTGGCGCGGCAGCGGCGGAGCCGCTTTGCCGGTGCGAGCCGCCGTGCGGAGCCGAGGGCAGCTGGCGCCGGGCCGGCCAAGGGCGGCAGAGGCGGCGCGGGCGCTGCTGCGCCGGCCCGGCCGGTGCCGGCCGCTCTGTCCGCTCCGGGCGCGGGGCTCGGGCGCCGCCGGGGCCCCCCGGGCAGGGGGAGCGGGCGGGGGCGGGGGGGTCTCCGGGGCGGCGCCGCCCCTGCGCGCCGGAGCAGCCGCCGGAGGAGCCGCTTTGCCGCCGGGAGCCGCGCTCCGTCCGGGGCCGGCAGCGCGCGGTTGGGCTGCCGCAAGTTCTTGGGTGTCGTGGTTCGGAGGTGCTTTGTAGGGATCGATCGCACGGGTTTGTTCTGGTCGCAGTGGGTGTGCGCTAAGGGCTATGGCGTTCTTCCTGACCGGTACGGTTCTCGGTTCTTCGGGTGGTGACGATAAAGGTTTGGTTTGAATCGAGTTCCGTAGTCGGATATTTTTTTTGCCGGGCTATTCTGTTTTTAAAGGCGTGCAATGGTTTCTACGGGTCGTTGCGTGAAGCAGCGGCTCGGATTTTAACTCTGTCGCCGTGGCTTTTATTAGCGTGGGCGTGTAGCGTTTGTTTCGGTGGGTTCGAGGTGGCGTCGTGTCGTTAATAGCGGCGGGGTTTTTAAAATCTCTCTAATTGCGTTTGTGTTTCTCGTCTTCCAGGGCTTTTATTTCTTTGGTTTGTTTGATTGTAGTGTACGTTTTATTGTGACGGATCATTTGGGAGATCTTGTCAATGGTTACGTTTCTCTTTCGGCTTTGTGTTTATTTCTGGGTGGTATTTTTATTTTGATCGAATGAGGCTCTATGCGTTTATTCTTCAGTTGGGAATAATTTTTTTGAGGTAAATTAAAGTTGCTTTGGTTTGGGGGACTTTTGTTTTACAAATGTATTTTCTTTTGGTTTTTTTTGTTTTTTTGTTTTTTTTTTTCTTTTGGTTTCTTGTTGTCCTTTGACGTATTTGGTGGTTATTGATCAGTTTTATTTTTGGGAACGTGGGTATTTATATGGTGGGTCTTTTTAAGTTGGGTTTTTTTTTTTTTTTTTGGGTAGTTATTTTCTTATTTTTTAGTGGTTGAGATTTTTTGTTTTTTTTCTATTTCGTTCATTAGTTCGCTTTCTAAAGTTCTTTTGACAGAGTATTGCTTATTCTTTGAGTTAGTGTAGATGTAGAATTTTGGTTAGTTTTTAAAATAACGTTCAGGGTCAGTGGCACTGATTGGAGTTGAGCGAGTTGGTTTGGGTTTTTTTAGAGGTTTTTGTGATTTGCTGCGTGTGTTTCTCAAGGGTTTTCTTTTCGTTTGGTTCCATTTTTCTGATGTGATGAGAACTGTTAGTGAAAAGAGTGTTGTGTGTTTTTTTCGCTGGCAGTCGTTTGGCTGGTGGAGGTATCTTGATGGTTTTGGAAGACATTGGTGGGAATTCGATGCTGTTTGTTTTGTCATTGCATTTAGGAATTGGATTTTAAATGTAAAATTCTAAGGATAGCTATCTTTAAACAAAACGAGTAGATGTGTAGAAATGGGAATAAACTTTCATTTTGATCTATTCGATCTCTATTTAAAATTTAACAGGTAACTTAAGTCATGATATATTCCAATAAGATATTGTATTTTTCAAAGAGCATTGTGTATGTTGATAGATATATCAATAGAGATGCTAAATATAAACACAGCTCAAAGGAAATTTTAAATCTAGAAATGTGTTGCGAATCTATGCAGATATATAGATCAAATTATTAAAGGATTGTAAATGTAAAGTTACATAAATCCATACAACACGTAATACAAGTGATACCGTATAGATCTTATGATGGTATATTATAGGAAACGGCTATAAATCTAGTACATCACTATGATATAATATCTAAAACATTATAGATATGGTAACTGTAAATACAACAACATTATTAAAAGTAGTTTAAAAGAAAGGATGGTTTTGTTTTTTACTTGGCAAAAGCAGGGGTTTTATTATAAAAACTACAAATACAAATGATAGAAAGGTAGAAATCTACTTGTAAAAAGATCTCATGAATACATCAAGATGGATATAAAAATTGAAAATATTAGAAAAAAGAAGTTGTAGCAGTAGATTTGGTACATGATAAAAATAATGATTTATCTCTATGATGTGAATAATAGATATGTGATATGTAATGATGAATGGAATGCATCAGTATAAACGGTGACTATAAAAGTGAATCTAATTATGCAAGCTCTAAATATAAAACTATTTCAATAGAGTTGAAAAGAAGGGTTTTTTGGTATTTGTTTGGTTAGAGATGGGATTTTTTTTGGAAGAATAAAAGTATGATAGAAATCTAAATGGAAGTCGAGAAATATACAGTCAATATATAATGATATTGCTAAAACCACAAAGTATGAATAAATACAGATAATAGGAATAGGCATAATAGATGGTATAAAGGACGTAACACATCACTGTCCGGTCTAAATATGCGTGTGAATAGAACTAGGAAAACTAGAACTATCAAATTTATTTCAAGAAGGCATGAAAGAAAGGGGGCTTATTTGGTTCTTGTTTGGTAAGAGGCAGGTTTCTGGCATTTATTTTTAGAGGAGTTTTTGGGGGGGATGGCCCCTGTTCTTTTTTGCCGCCTTGGCCGCCCGCAGGCCCAAGGCGCGCGGCGCCCCCGGCTGGGGTGGGCGGCAGTGCTGCCGCCTTGTGGGCAGAGCGCGGTACTGCAGCCCGCCGCCGCCGCCAGGCAGCCCTCTTGGGCGTGGCGCGTGGCGGAGTTTGTTTGACCTTCTGAAAATGGCGGCGAAAAGGGCGGGAAAGCGGAGGACCCTGGTGTGTCTATCCGGACTGCCTGCACGGAACACGGACGCCGGCGCAGCCCCGGCGGAATTTTTGTGGCGTTTTAGGTGTACCCAACATGGGCTGTGGGGTCAGCGGCGCCGTGGGCGGGCGTATTTTGGCGTGTTTCGGACCGGCATGTGAGTAACCGCCTCTCTCGGCCGAGGGGGCCTCTCTGCGCCGCCATGTTGGGAGTGGCGTGTCACCAATGTCGCGGGAGTTTGTTTGACCTTCTGAAAATGGCGGCCAAAAGGGCGGGGATATCGCGGACCCGGGAGTCTGCCGCCCTGTGGCCAGAGCGCGGTACTGCAGCCCCCCGAGCCAGCGCCCTGCCCCTCGCCGCTGGCTGCCGGGGGCGGGGCAAGGGCGCGGCTGCCGAGCGAGGCAAGGGCGAGGGGCGGGAGCGAGGGGCGGGCGGGGCGGGAGCGAGGGGCGGGCGGGGCGGGCTCGGTAAATGGCCGGGAGGGGTGAAAGACGTTCAGGAGTGCAAAAGGGACACGATGGCTGAGAAGAATGGCCGGGGGGGGGGGCGGCCCGGCGGGGCCGCTTTCGGCGGGCGGCGGAGGCGCGGTCGTAGCGCTCCGCGGGCCGGGGGCAGCGAGCGGGGGCGGGCGAACGCCGTCGGAACGGAGCTGCACCCCCCCCCGAGCCCGCACACGCGCCTCTCCAGGAAGCGACGGCGGGCCGGAAAATCCCGGCGGGGCGGCGGCGCTGCCCGCCCTTTCTGCCGCCAGCTTTGCAAGGTAAGACCGTCCGCCCCGCCCCGCCCCGTCCCGCCGCCCTCCGGTGTCTGTAAACAGACGGACTCCCTCTGGCTTCCCACTTCTCCGTGCTGGAGAGTGGGAGAAAGGTCCGTGCTGCTTGCCGTGTCCTCGGTGGGCAGAGAGCTCTGACCTTGCCTTGCATGGGCTGCTGAGGATTGGATCCATGGGGATGTGCTTTGATGCATTTAGTGACCTTTACAGATTTCTTTCCCCGCTTTTTTCAGTTCCCAGAATCATGGAAGAATTCAGGTTGCAAGGGGCTCTAAAGATCACCTCATTCCAAGGCTGCTGCTGCCGTGGGCAGGGACGTGCTTCCATCGAGCAGCTTGCTCAGAGCCTCATCGCAGAGCACCGACGGGCCTTGAGCACTTGCAGCGGTGGGGCAGCCCCGGGACCTCTGAGCAACCTGTGCCCTGTGCCAGCCAGGTGCCAGAGGAGGAAGGAAGCCCTTCCCACCTGGAGCAGAGGCTGCGTAGCCTTGTGTCACCGAGCGTGTGAGACAGAAAGGCCCTTCCTTTCTGGAGGGGTAACAACACTCAAAGCTCTTTCTCGGGACAAGCAGAGCAATGGAAGGCCAAAGTAGCCTTCAGTTCTTCCAGCAGCTTTGGGAACAACTTGAAGGAGGAGCAGAGCTGGCCTGGTGCCTGCCATGGCTGTCTGTCTTCTTGGCTGAGGCTTTATAAATGAGGCGCTTTTCTGTAGTTCCTTTTCAGGCATGACGTGCAAGTTGCCCCTAGAAGTCCAAAGGCAGCTGTTTTCTTAGCAGAAGGAAGTCAGGAGGAGGCAAAGCCAGCAGCTAAGTCTGGATAAAAAACTTGGCTAACCTCTTTTCCCCCCCTCCTCCAAACAGGCAAGTGTGAAGCACTCAGCAGAGATCTGCCCGGGAGGAAAAGCAGAGCCAATCTCTGAGAAGAAGGGACATGCGAGCTCTGGCGAGGACGGCTGCTCCCCCTGGCCTTGGTGTGGGACCTCCTGAGCTGCCATTCCTGTGGTGGGAGTGTTTCTCCTCTCCTCCAGCCAAGCCAGAGACCGCCTAGGGAAGGAGCAGGTAAGGTTGAAGTACCGAGGTCTCCCAGGTAAGAAGTGACACGGCAAAAGGAAATGGCCTCAACTTGCAGCAGGGAAGGCTTAGATTGGATTGGAGGGAAAATTTCTTCCCTGAAAGGGTGCTGAGGCGTAGGAGCAGGCTGCCCAGGAAAGTCCCCATGCCTGGAGACATGTCAAGGATGTCAAGATGTGGTGTTTAGGGACCTGACTTGGGGGGGCAGCAGCTGGGCTCGATGTCCTTAGAAGGCTTTTCCAACCGCAAGGATCCTACGGATCCTATGGTTCTGGAAAGCCTTGACCCCTCTGGCTCTAGCACAGCACCTGGATGCTGACAAAATGAGGCTGGTCCTAGAGCCTGGAGGTCCCTGTGCCACAGGGAGAGGACAAGCCGGTGTCACCTGCAGGGAGGGTCTCGTCCCCAGAGAGCCGTCAGTGACTCCGTCCCTGCCCGGGGCTCTGGGTGCGCCCTCGGGGGGCGGGGGACGACACCTGCCCTCAGGTGTCCCTCTGGGCACCTGGGAAGGGAACCAGGTCCATCCGTGCGGCAGCTCCAGGGCTTGCAGGCTTTGGGGCTTTGCAGCTGTGTGCCTTGTCACAAGGTGGCAGGGACGTGACACTGCCTGGCAACGCTGCTGGCCTCGGATCCTTGCTGCTCTCATCCTTATCCCATATGGATTTAGCAGCAATCTTCTGTCTTTGCTTTCAAACTGTCCTTGGGAGAGTTCCAAGAGAGGGTCATTAGTTATTTCAAAGCCTACATCTTTTACCTCTTGGCACTGAAGAGAAAAGACACAAACCTGCTTTGCATCCTTCTGCCTGGAAGTCATTGTGACACACAGGGAAGGGAGGAAGGGGCTGGCCGGGGTCAGCCTCTGCTGAGCCTCAGCTCTGGCTGCTCCTGCTCACAGGGTAAAGCCAAAAGCTGTCGTGATCAAAAACGCAGGCCGCCCTTCTGACCTGAGTCACAGGGGCCGTTTCTTCTGAATGAATCAAGGTGGGAAATCATTCTTGGAGCTTCAGAAGAAAAAAAACCCCAAAACCGTAGGTACGTTTGTAAGAGTGGGTATGTACGTACATTTCCTTCGATGAAGAAGAAAATCTTAGAAATATCATGTCACGTCTGGCTTCCTAGAGAAGATCCTGACCTCTGGGCTTCTGAAAGCAAATGGCTGTGCATTTATAGGAGCGTTTCCCTTCTTTTTATGTGCCTCCCCCAGTCATCTTCTACCCTTGCCCACGGCAAGGAGAGCGCGGTGATTTGGCTGCTCCGCTCTGCCGAGGTTGTTGCAGGCTGTGTAGCAGGGAGTGAGGCCTTTTGTGGCTGCTCATCAGACATTTTCCTACAGCCTTCTCCCTGCAATGGTAAAATGAGACTTGTGTTAGCGAGCAGTCAAGTAGAGCAGGTAACATTAGAAAAGAATTGTTTCTGAGCTGCTGTTCACTAGCACGTGTTTCCCCTTTCCGGCAGAGTGCAGCCGCCCAAGAAGGGATTTTTTTGGCTCAGCCAGATGTGCTCCCGCCTCCCACCGAGACGCTGAGACGGAGCTGAGTTTGCCTTCCAATGTCTTGGAACAGAGGTTCATGGGAAGTTTTCTCAGCTATCTAAGGCACGGAGCCCTGGAGCCAAGTCAGCCTGAGCTGCTGCGTGCTTGCTGTGAGCCTTGAGGTGAGCGCACATCGTTGCGGGCTTGGGATCGATTGAAATGCGCTAAGGAAACCAGCTCTGGGGAGGGAGGGAGGGAGGAAGGGAAATGCTCTCTTAACATGTGCCAATTCTTCTGTCAAACCCATCAGGGCAGGACAGCGTTCAGACTGAAAGTGTAAGAAGATGTGGAGTGAGACAGAATCTGACAGGAGCACCGGACTCACAAGTGCATGAATTTTGCTTTTTGCTTGGATTCAAACTCGGAAGTTGTAAGGAATTTGGGAAGGAGAAGGGACATTTCAGAAGGAGAAGAAGAAAAAGAAGTTGTTGTTTTTACAGCCCTGGCAAAATCTTTGGTTCTAGCTAATAAAGGAAGCTAGTTGAAATAAAAAAAAAGAAAAAAATGGGTTTTTTTCCTTCGCTGTTGTATTCGTTGGTGGGTCGTTATAGGGTGTGTTGTTTTATTTCTTGGTCCTATTAACTCTGTGTAAATAGTTTTTTGAGTGAAGCTAACTTTCTGGACGGGTTGGTTTGTATTTGAGGTAGGATTAATTTCAAGAGGTTTCTTTCCTAGACTTCTGATCGGTATTGCTGGGATTTTGGTTTTTTTGTTTACTGTATGTATCAAGAGAGAGATTTGGTAGGGCCAGCTGGGCTGCTGGAGTTTTGGGTGTTAATTTATTAGATGGCTTTTGTTAAACACAGAATAATTATGTAAGTTAACAGCAAATTACCCAATATAATTAGGTAAGCTACCTAAACACAATGCTTTATGTCTTACCATTTTTCTGTTCTTCTGCTCCAAGTAGTTGTGTCAAAAAAGAAAGCGCTGTTATTTTTCTGAAGAGCTTTCTTCTATAACAAGGCCTTTACTCCCTTTGAATTTGAGTCAGAGGAGCCAAACAGCTGCAGCTGCTCTGTGGGCTTCTATATTTGGTGGGATTAGCCCCCTCCCTTTTCCCAGGCATCATGGGAATGGGAGGCGGGTACCATCAGGGGTATATTAACCCCAGCTTTTGGTGAGGGGCTTCATTCCGTCTCTGGGGTGTGCTGGGGTGAGAGCTCTCCTGTTATTTCAGTGAAGAGCCTCTTTTAGCTTAGCTTGCTTTCAGCAGGTGTTTCTGGGCATCTAAAGCAATAGAGGCTTTGAAGATACTGTGAAGAAAATGGCATGGAATACAGGGAGTATTTAAGGTGAAGATTTCGGATTTTGTGTTTAGGGGTGATAAAGCGTATCTGCAATTTCTGGTTTTGTTCTTGTTTTGTGTTTTTATTGTTTTTAGGAGGTGCACAGCTTCCAGAGATCCCAGGTTGTGTCAAGCACAGCACTTCTTTCAGCAGATTCATCATGTCACAGGAGGCATCTGGCAGTGTTAAAAATGATGTTTGAGATTGAGGCTTCAGGTGAGTTGAGGGTTGTGACTGGGAGAGGGAGGGTGAGCAGGTATCCAGTTAGGAGTTATTGGGGGGCAGGGGGGTTTGCAGGCAGCAGGGTGAGAAAGGGTGTTTATTTGAGGGCCCCCCCACACAAGGCTTTTCAGAAGCATAGCAGAGGCATTCACATGTTTTCCTCACACAAGGTCATCCACTGCACTCACAGGAATGCCATTTCACTTTGCTTTTCTCTAACCCAGGTGCCACTAATAATAAAGGCCACAGCCTTGGAATCAGGATGAAGGTGGAGCCTGAAAGAGCCAGGCACACTCAGGAGAGGGCAAGTAGCTGACTTGCTGGGATTTGGCCTACATAACTCTAAACTCATACGTTGGTTTTGTTTTTCTTTATTGTAGCTGACCGAGAGGCTAACAGGTGATCACGGGGCCCTCCGAGGCAGACTCATTTCAGGTGCAACGTGGATTCATATCACTGATCATCCAAAAGATAAGTCGGGGGCCATGGCCTGGAGAAGGGAGGGTAGCAGGTTGGGAGTTCTTGGGACAGATTTAAAAATTAGCAGAGGGAAAAGCAATCTTCTCCAAGGGGCCTCTTAGGACAGCTAAAGGGAGAGACTCCACATTTGATGGCAGCGTGCAGGCGGGCAGGGCAGAGCAGTTCCGGTCCACGTCGTATTGTCCGGTGTACCGTGTTACCTACTGTGTCTTTGGGGTCCCTTTTGCCTTTTCCCCTCGAGACCCTCACCACAAGCATAATGTGTCGTGTTTAACGTCCCCCCGTTTGTCACGTTCTGTGTCATGGGTGTCTGCACATGTTTGTGCCGGAGCTGCTCTGCCCTGCCGCAGAGGCTGATGCAACAGGACAAGGCTCAGGGACACGCAGTTTGTGGGGTGTTGCCGGGCTCTAGATGATATTCCTAGATAGACAGAAGATGTTTGGAGCTGCGAAGATATCTTGCAGCCCTTTGACGTTTGTCCTCGCTTTCTTTCAGACGCAGAAGGATAAAATCCAGGGCAAAATCCATCCACCCATCCCGAGTGAGGAGGTTCCCCTGAGCAGGTCAGTCACCGCTTGTCTCTGCAGGGAGATTGTAAAGTGTGACTCTGTTACAGCTCTGTTCTTTTTCTTTTTAGGAAGCAAAGCTGGACATCAGCAGTCAAGGTGAGGTGGGCAAGGTGAGCATTGAGTAGCGTACAGAAGCAGTTGTTATTGCTCCAGTCTCACTTTCCGGTGCAACTCTAAGCATCTGTTCCTGTTTCTGCGCTTTAGGCAATCCACTAGGAGTATGCCAGGCCCCAGTCACCAACCGGCTGACGTGCCGGGTTTGCCGCTCTCCCGAGCCCTGCGGAAGAATCACGGGACTCGTTGATGAAGCCTCTGCCTTTTCTATATAAAGGTGTCACCAGGGTAGCCTTGGGCACGGGCCGAGGAGTTGCGGTGAGTCGGGGAAGTAGGGAGGAGGAGCTAGGGTCCACTCAGGTTTCAGCAACGCCACATCACCTCGTCTCCTCTTAGCCCAGGCGTGCCCCACGACGATGGCGTCAGCCTCCGAGTGCGGCTGAAGCGTGCGGCCCCAGGAGCCGGGCATTCTTGGGAAAAGAGTGAGTGGCAGAATTGTTGGGTTTTGGCCAATGTGCTGCTGAGGTTATGCATTGATATTTTGTTTACTTTATTGGAGCAGACGAAGAAACAACAGGAAGTTGTTTAACAACAGTGCCAGCAGGACCTTCCCAGCTGTCGAGGCAGCCTTCCTTTGCACCTGACACAGACCGGCATCCCCAGATGTCTGAGAGATAAGTAGAGGGCTACGACCCACAGAGGGGATGAAACCAGGGCGCAGGGCAGGGACCCACCGGGAGGGGTTTTTGAGTCCGCTTTGGAGACGGGGGTGTCCACGAAGCGGCCCCTTAGGCCTGGGGGGGAAATAAAAGCAAAGTCTCACTTTTGATCGCAGTGCTGAGGTGTACAGGGCAGAGCAGTCCCGGTGTGTATTGTGTCCCTTGTCTTTTGTGTATTATGTGTGGTTGGATGTGTCATGTCCTTTACCTTAGGCCTTTGAGGAGCCTAGCAGAAACCGTGGCATCATTGTTAGCATCTGTAATCTCTACATTCCTTGGCCTGGTACCCAGGCCATTGAACCTTTGACTTGGGAGCTCTGACAGGCATCAGAATTGCATCTCTCTTTGGAAGCATCCAGTCAGGTGGCTTTTCAGGTCTTGTTCTGAGCTGCACGGACAGCCGTGCTCCGCAATGCTCCATTTCAACGGATTAGGCTTTGTAAGAATGTGAGGTTAGGGAGAGGATTCTGACCGTAGGATTCCTGGGTATCCATCTTTGCAGTTCTTGGAATAAATCCTTCAGCCAGCATCTTCCTCCAGGGTTCTCTGAGCCTCATCAGTTTGCTATCTGTCTCATCTCGGTCATCTCCTTTTGCATTCTCTGAGTCCTTGCAGCCACTTTGCTTGCCAGGAGCTTTCTGTTCCTGTTGTGTCCCCCCTGTCTGTCACGTCCCGTCCCGTGTCACGGGTGTCAGCACACACATTTGTGCCGGAGCTGCTCTGCCCTGCCGCATAGCCTGGTGCAGTAGGAGTAGTCCCTGGGAGTTTGTAATGTGGGGTGTAGTGGGACTCTAGATGGGATTTGTAGATAGACACAAGACGTCTGGAGCTCCTAAGTTATCCTGCAACAGTTTGACTCTTGTCCTAACTTTTTTTTCAGATTCAGATGGATTAAATGTGTGCCAGAGGGCCCCATCCCGGATGAGGGGTTTCCCCCGAGCAGGTGAGGCGCCGTTTGTCTCTGCAGCAGAAGTGTAAATGGTGACTCTGTTACAGCACTGTTCTTTGTCTTTCTTTTTAGAAAGCAAATGTGGATACCAGCTGTCAAGGTGAGCAGTGGAGAGAAGTAGTTGTTATTGCTCAGGTCTCAATTTCTGGTGCAGCTCTAAGCTTCCGTTCTCGTTTGTGCACTTTAGGCAATCCACTCGGAGTATGCCAAGCCCCCGTCACCAGCTGGCCGATGCTCCGGGTTTCCTGCAAATGTGAGCCCTGTGGATGCATTACAGGACTTGGTGATGAAGCCCTGAACTTTTCTATTTAAAGGTGCCATCCAGGTGGCCTCCAGCAAGTGCTGAGGAGTTGTGGTGAGTCAGGGAAGTAGGGGGGAGGAGCGAGGGTCCACTCAGGTTTCAGCCGTGACAAATCACCTCATCTCCTCTTAATCCAGGCGTCCCCTGTGGCGACGGCCTCGGTCTCTGAGCGTGCCCGAAGCGTGCGGCCCGAGCAGCTGAGCGTTCTTAGGAGCACGGTGAGTAGCAGACTTGTGGGGTTTTGGCCGATGTGGTGCCACAATCAGGCATTGATGTTTGGTTTTCTTTAATACAGCTGTCGAAGAGACACCAGCCCGGTGCCAGCAGGACCTTCCCAGCTGACGAGGTGGACTTTCTTTGCACCTGAGACCGGCATCCCCAGATGTCTGAGAGAGAAGTAGAGGGCTACGACCCCCAGGGGGGATGAAAGCAGGGTGCTGGTTTGGGAATTACTGGGATGGGTTTTTGAGTCCGCTTTGGAGGTGGGGGGGGTGTCCATGAAGTGGCCCCTTAGGCCCCATAAAAGCAAAATCTCACTTTTGATCCCAGTGCTGAGGTGAGCAGGGCAGAACAGTCCCAGTGTGTATGATGTCCCTTGTCTATTGTGCCTTGTGTGTTGTTTGGGTATCTCATGTCTCTTACCTTAGCCTTTTCAGGGGCCTGTCAGAAACCTTGGCATTGTTCTTATCCTCTGTGATCTCTGCATTTCTTGGCCTGGCACCCATGCCATACAACCTTTGCCTGGGGAGCTCAGACATGTATCAGATTCGCATCTCTCTTTGGAAGCATCCGGTCAGATGTCTTTTCAGGTCCTGTTCTGAGCTGTACAGATAGCTATGCCCTGCCAGGATCCATTATGGCAGCTTAGGGCTTGAAAGAACGTGAGGACAGGTAGAGGCTTCTGACCGTAGGATTCTTGGGCATCCATCTTTGCAGTTCTTGGAATAAATAATTCAGTTAGCATCTTCTTCCTTCAGTGTTTTCTGAGCCACATCAGCTTGCCATCAGTCTCACCTCGGTCATCTCATTTGGCATGCTCTCGTTGCTCACAGTAATCCTTTTTGCCAAGAGATTCCTGTCTGTGTTGTGTGCCCATTGTTTGTCGTGTCCTGTCTGTCCTGTGTCACGGGTGTCTGCACATATTTGTGCCAGAGCTGCTCTGCCCTGCTGCATAGCCTTGTGTAATAGGACAAGCCCTGGGGGGTTGAAATTTTTCATGTGGGGTGTACTTGGACTCTAGATGCTGTTCCTAGATTGATATAAGGTGTTTGCAGCTTTTGAGTCATCCTGCAGGTGTTTGACATATGTTCTAACTCTCTTGCAGGTGCAGATGCATTGCATCCATGGCAGAGCACCCCATCCCGGGTGAGGGGGTTCCCCATAGCAGGTCAGTCACCATTTGTCTGTGCAGGGGATGTGTCAAGTGTGACCCTGTTACAGCGCTGTTCTTTGTCTTTATTTTTAGGAAGTATAGCTGGATCTCAGCAGTCAAGTTCAAAAGGGTAAGGTGAGCAGTAGCCTTTCTTGTTGCTGAGGTCTCAATTCCTGGGGCAAGTCTAAGTCTCCATTCTCGTTTTTGTGCCTTAGGCCATCTGCTCGGAGCATGCCAAGCTCCCATCCCCAGCTGGCCGACGGACCGGGTTTGCCGCTCTCGCGAGCCCCGCGTTCCGGGCAGCCGTCAGGAACCGCCGAGGAGTTGCGGTGAGTCAGGGAAGTAGGGAGGAGGAGCGAGTGTCCGCTCAGGTTTCAGCAATGCCACGTCACCTCCTGTCCTCTTAACCCAGGCGCACCCCACGACGACGGCGTCGGCCTCCGAGCGCGGCCAGAGCGTGCGACCCGAGGAGCCGGGCCTTCTTAGGAGAACGGTGAGTAGCAGACTTGTGGGGTTTTGGCCAATGTGGTGCCACGATCAGGCATTGATGTTTGGTTTCCTTTGATATAGCTGTCTAAGAGACAACGGCCCGGTGCCAGCAGGACCTTCCCAGCTGGCGAGGCGGCCTTCCTTCGCACCTGACATGGACCCGCATCTCCATATGTCCAAGAGATAAGTCGAGGGCTACGACCCCCAGGGGGGATGAAAGCAGGGTGCTGGGTCGGGGCTCCTGGGGGGGAGGGGGTTGAGTTGTCTCTGGAGATGAGGGTAGCCAAGATGTGGCCCCTTAGGCCACGTAAAAGGAAAGTCTCATTTTGATCACAGTGCTGAGGTGCACAGGGCAGAGCAGTCCCAGTGTGTATCGTGTCCCTTGTCTTTTGTGTATTATGTGTGGTTGGGTATCTCATGTCTCTTATCATAGCCCTGTGAAGCGCCTGTCAGAAACCTTGGCGCCATTCTTAGAATCTGTGATCTCAGTGTTCCTCAGCCTGGTGCCCAGGCCATTGAACCTTTGACTTGGGAGCTCTGACAGGCATCAGAATTGCATCTCTCTTTGGAAGCATCCAGTCAGGTGGCTTTTCAGGTCTTGTTCTGAGCTGCACGGACAGCCGTGCTCCGCAATGCTCCATTTCAACGGATTAGGCTTTGTAAGAATGTGAGGTTAGGGAGAGGATTCTGACCGTAGGATTCCTGGGTATCCATCTTTGCAGTTCTTGGAATAAATCCTTCAGCCAGCATCTTCCTCCAGGGTTCTCTGAGCCTCATCAGTTTGCTATCTGTCTCATCTCGGTCATCTCCTTTTGCATTCTCTGAGTCCTTGCAGCCACTTTGCTTGCCAGGAGCTTTCTGTTCCTGTTGTGTCCCCCCTGTCTGTCACGTCCCGTCCCGTGTCACGGGTGTCAGCACACACATTTGTGCCGGAGCTGCTCTGCCCTGCCGCATAGCCTGGTGCAGTAGGAGTAGTCCCTGGGAGTTTGTAATGTGGGGTGTAGTGGGACTCTAGATGGGATTTGTAGATAGACACAAGACGTCTGGAGCTCCTAAGTTATCCTGCAACAGTTTGACTCTTGTCCTAACTTTTTTTTCAGATTCAGATGGATTAAATGTGTGCCAGAGGGCCCCATCCCGGATGAGGGGTTTCCCCCGAGCAGGTGAGGCGCCGTTTGTCTCTGCAGCAGAAGTGTAAATGGTGACTCTGTTACAGCACTGTTCTTTGTCTTTCTTTTTAGAAAGCAAATGTGGATACCAGCTGTCAAGGTGAGCAGTGGAGAGAAGTAGTTGTTATTGCTCAGGTCTCAATTTCTGGTGCAGCTCTAAGCTTCCGTTCTCGTTTGTGCACTTTAGGCAATCCACTCGGAGTATGCCAAGCCCCCGTCACCAGCTGGCCGATGCTCCGGGTTTCCTGCAAATGTGAGCCCTGTGGATGCATTACAGGACTTGGTGATGAAGCCCTGAACTTTTCTATTTAAAGGTGCCATCCAGGTGGCCTCTGGCAGCTACCCAGGAGTTGTGGTGAGTCAGGGAAGTAGGGGGGAGGAGCGAGGGTCCACTCAGGTTTCAGCCGTGCCAAATCACCTCATCTCCTCTTAATCCAGGCATCCCTTGTGGCGACGGCCTCGGTCTCCGAGCGTGCCCGAAGCGTGCGGCCCGAGCAGCTGAGCGTTCTTAGGAGCACGGTGAGTAGCAGACTTGTGGGGTTTTGGCCGATGTGGTGCCACAATCAGGCATTGATGTTTGGTTTTCTTTAATACAGCTGTCGAAGAGACACCAGCCCGGTGCCAGCAGGACCTTCCCAGCTGACGAGGTGGCCTTTCTTTGCACCTGAGACCGGCATCCCCAGATGTCTGAGAGAGAAGTAGAGGGCTACGACCCCCAGGGGGGATGAAAGCAGGGTGCTGGTTTGGGAATTACTGGGATGGGTTTTTGAGTCTGCTTTGGAGGTGAGGAGTGTCCATGAAGTGGCCCCTTAGGCCCCATAAAAGCAAAATCTCACTTTTGATCCCAGTGCTGAGGTGAGCGGGGCAGAGCAGTCCCAGTGTGTATTGTGTCACTTGTCTTTTGTGTATTATGTGTTGTTGGATATCTCATGTCTTTTATCATAGCCCTTTGAGGGGCCTGTCAGAAACCTTGGCATCAGTCTTAGTATCTGTACTCTCAGCGTTCCTTGCCCTGGCACCGATGCCATGGAACTTTTAACTCAGCAGCTCAGACAGGTATCAGAATGGCAACTCTTTTTCGAAGCATCCGGTCAGATGTCTTTTCAGGTCTTGTTCTGAGCTGTATGGACAGCTGCACCCTGCAAGGTTCTGTTATGATGGATTAGGACTTGTAAGAATGTGGGGACAGGTAGAGGCTTCTGACCATAGGATTCTTGGGCATCCATCTTTGCAGTTCTTGGAATAAATAATTCAGTTAGCATCTTCTTCCTCCAGGGTTCTCTGAACTTCATCAGCCCGCCATCAGTTTCACCTCAGTCTTCTAATTTTGCGTCCTCTCGGTGCTCGCTGTCATTTTCCTTACCCAGAGATTTCTGTTCCTGTTGTGTCCCCGTTGTTTGTCCTGTCCTGTGTCACGGGTGTCTGCACACATTTGTGCTGGAGCTGCTCTGCCTTGCTGCATAGCCTGGTGCAATAGGAGAAGTCCCGGGGACTTGATGTTTGTAATGTGGGGTGTCGTTGGACTCTAGGTGGGATTTGTAGATGGGCACAAGATGTCTGGAGCTCTTAAGTTATCCTGCAGCTCTTTGATTTTTGTCCTTTCTTTCAGGTGCAGAAGGATGAAATCCAGGGCAGAGCCCCTCATCCCGGGTGAGGGGATTCCCCCGAGCAGGTCAGTCACTGTTTGTCTCTGTAGAGAGAGCATAAATGATGGCTGTTAGAGCAGTCTTCTTTGTCTCTCTTTTTAGGAAGTCAAGGCTGAGAGCAGCAGTCAAGGCCGAGTGGGCGAGGTGAGCATTGAGTAGTGTACAGAAGTAGTTGTTATTGCTGAGGTCTCAGTTTCTGGTGCAGCTCTAAGCATCTCCACTTTTTATTTTAGGTGGTCCACTTGCCATCTATCCTGGCCGGGCATGCCCATTCCAGGTGTGTGCAGCTTAAGGTATCAGTGTGGCATCCTTGTCAGATTTGGGAGGTTGTGTTTTCGCAGTGTCTCAGCATGCTTTTCTGCTTTGTTTCTTTGCAGGTGCTGTCGCTGCCCTAGGCACGCCAAGGAACAGAGGAGGGCAGGTGAGTCGGTGTTTAGGCAGGCTGACTCATAGGTGAGTGTTACACAGCAGCATGCTAAGTGTGTACCTATTCTTTTTGCAGGTATCTTCTGGGCACCCTCTGGAGTCAAATCAAGATTTGAGGTGAGCCGGGTCAGGGGTGCGGAGGAGCCCCGGGGATTACTGTTTTTGACGGCAATAGTCACCTTTTCTGTTTTGTCTTAGGTACCCTGAGGAGCCTCGTAGCCAAAGCTTGGAAACGACAGCACCGAGGCACACACGGAGCACGTTTCAACATCCACGTCCGACCGAGGATGGATTTTGTCCGCTCCTCTTCCAAAAGCTAAGTGTCGGGGCCAGTGGTTTGGAGAAGGGGAAAAACCTTTACTATCACAGAGGGCAATTTGATGTCAGCTTAGCAGAGAGGTCTGTAGTGGGACCGGCTCTCTGGAAGAAAAGGGAGAGGGTTTCTCCTCAGCCTGACCAGAGCCTTTGCCGGGCAGGGCAGTTCCGACCCATCTCAGGATTCTCGTGAACTTTGCGTTGTCCGCCTTCCTCGGCCCGACGTCGTCACGGATCTTTCCCCCGAGGAGCTCGCCTTCATGTCCGGAGCTATAGCCACGGTCACCTGGCCGTTGGCTTCCTTCTCTAGGCTTGCTGAGCCTCTCGAGCATCCTCTTAACTGCTGTGGCACTAACTTCTTTTAACGAGTTACGTTTCATCATCACGTGCTATCGTCATAGGGCTTCCTCTCCTTTGGCATCATCAGCCTCTGGCACATCTTGCGCTAGGCATCTCGGGTGCCTAAGGGGACAGTGCCAGGCAGTTGCCACTTGTCTCTGTGTTATGTTGTCCGTGTCTATGTTGTCCGTGTCTGTGTTGTTCGTGTCTGTGTCCGTTGTCTTCCACGTCATAGGCCTTTGTTACGTCGCGATGCTTTATCAGCACTATTCTGTGCCATATAGGCTGTATTCTACTCACGTTCCTTTCTGGATATCCCTTATTCTGGCATCTTTACATTTTTACTCTTTGAGACAGGAATGTCTCAAACGGACAAGATGTTCTCATCCATCTTCCTTCTCACTACCAGCTTTGGTAGTGCCTTTTTTTCCATGCCATTCTCTTGGACTGCTAGAGGGAGTGTCTTGCACCCTCCTCATGAGACCGCAGTACTTCTATAGGTTCCATCTTCTGAAGGGTATAGGACTCAAGAATTCATCTTCCAGCGAGTTATCTCAAGTCCTGGCTTATATTGTGTGTACCTGTGCTGGCTTATACTGTATGTACCTACCCTCTATGTACACTTGCACTGTATGCATCGACTTACATTGTTGTGTGTACTTATATTGTACCACTTATGGTTGGAGCTGCCCTGCCTGGGCACGTAGTCACAGTTAGGTAGAAGAGTTATAAAAACTTTACTGTTCATCTGTCTTTTATGGGATTTTGGGTAGAAAACTTATTGGTTCAGAGTGGAGACAAGTCCTAGCTGTCAGATAGCCACTCGTTGACCGCTTCCTGTCGTCTCACAGGTCCCCAAGGCTACCGATTTCCCCAGAACCTACCAACTGACGTCAAGGAGCGCAGCCAGAAGATGTGTCGCAGCACGTTCTTCAGCGTCTCGAGTAAGGGCCGCAGCGAGTGTGTAAGTGGGAAGAGCGTGTATGAGAGCACATGCCTGTGTCTGTCTGCGTCTGCTCGTCTCTGCATGTGTCAGCGCATGCCGACTGGATTACTGGATTTAACCTTGTGTGTGTGACTTTTGCTTTTCAAGTTTTTCAACTCATTTTCAAATTTAGAATAAAAAATCCCCAGCTGGGTTTCCCCCCCGCCAGCTGTTTTTTTTTTCCTCGGTCCCGGACGGTCTGTGAGGTGACGTTCATCACCAGAGTTTGGGCGCGGACTGTCCAGGGACCGGGGTTTTTGTCAAGCAGGAGGATTTTTTTGAGGCTCCCGGGAACCACGTTCCCGAGGACCAATGATTGCTGGGGTGTAATTTAGCAGTTGTGATGAGAGGGATGGTGACTTCGTGTGTCATCTGAAGGGGGTGTTAATGGTAGATGAGTGGTGTTTTCTGTGTGCTTTTGTTGATTTGGGTTTCCTATAACAGTAAATCTACATGTAATGAAAATAGAAAAAGGTTATCATCTTGTGTTAATATGTGTGTTGTGTTGTATTGCTCTGTATTGCAGGGTGAGCACAGGGTGAACTCTCTCCTCCTTGCTGTGACACCTGGGCTGGCAGGGGTGACACAGTGACCTCGGCCGGCCGATGCTGCCTGTGCCATCACCTGGCACTGACGTGTTTGATGAAAATCCTTTTGCAGGGATTTTTCTCCTGAGAAGCCTCAGAACAGAAATGGAACCAATAACGATCTGCTGGCTGTGGAGTGTGGGCTGGAGATGGTTTAGCAACAGGGGCATCTTGGATTGGTCTCCTGTGCAGTGTCTACTTGATGACCAATCATGGTCCAGCTGCGTCGGGGCTGTGAGCAGTCCCAGGTTTTTATTATTCATTCCTTTCCAGCTTTCTGATGTCTCCTTGCTCTTTTAGTATAGTTCTACTATCTCATTTTCTTTTAATATAATAGAGATCATAAAATAATATTTCAGCCTTCTGAAAGGTGGAGTCAAGATTCTCGTCTCTTCCCTCGTCCTGGGGACCCTCAAACACCGCCACAATCAGCAGCCGAGCAGGTTTGTGCGAGCCTCTCAGTAACCCTCAGCCGGTCCCGAGTCGGCAGACACCGGGGGGCAGCCCTGACACGGCCGAGAGCGGGGAGACACTCTCTGTGCCCCGAGGGTGCTGAGGGCACCTGGGCTGGCAGGAGACACTCTCTGTGTTTGCCCCGAGGGTGCTGAGGGCACCTGGGCTGGGCCCCTGTGCAGCACAAGAGACACCAGAGACATGGGTAGATGATAAAGGGCTGACTCTTAGCAGGGGTTAATCCAAGGTTTTATTAGGAGTCCCAAAGGAGCTCCTGCACCTCAGGGGCCTCCTGCCAAGAGCCCCAGGGAGATGTGCCAAGGTTACATTTAAAGGGAGGTGGAAACCGAAAGTAGATAACATTTTACCAACCAATAAGTGACCCTAAGGGATGGATGCTGGGGCATAGACATACAGGACAGCGTATGGGGCAAGGCTCGGGGGGCTGACCCCTGGCCTCTGGCTAAACATTGGACGACTTGGACTGAAACTTCTGCATGGAGGGGATTGGAGGCTGAGTCATTGACAGAGAGCCAGGGTGGGGGTTTGGGTATGATCTCATCCCGGGAGAGGGATAACACAGGTAGAAGGAGAGGGGTACAGTTTGGGATAAACCATTTGGGAAAAATATGGGGATATAAAACAAAATGACTTCAAAGTATTATAAAGTATAAAAATGCACTACAGCAGGTTTGGGCAGCACCAAATAAAATGTAATAAAATGCTTTAAAAATAGAAAAATTAAAAATAAAAATTTAATCAAAAATATAACTAGAAAAATAAATGTTTTAAAAATTGAAAAATAAAAATAAAATTAAAAAATAAAATTAAAGCTCTAAAAGTAGAAAAATTTTTTAAAAAATAAATAAAAATAAAAAATAAATGCTTTAAAAATAGAAAAATTAAAAATTAAATAAAAAATAAAATTTAAAAAATAAAATAAAAAGCTTTTGAAATAGAAAAATTAAAAATAATAAGTAAATAAAAAATAGAATTAGAAAAATAAAATAAAAGCTTGAAAAATTAAAAATAAACATTAAGGAAAAAATAAAATTAAAAAAAAATTAAAATAGATGAAAAACAAAATAAAAACCGTAAAGTGCTGTAAAGTACCATAAAAGTTCCATAAAGGGTAATGTCATAAAGCACGACTGTCGCAAAAGGTGTCGTAAAGCGCGACTGTTGTAAAACTGGCGTAAAGCGCGGTTGTCGAGCTTTAGGGCACTACCTTTTATGGAACTTTAACGGTACTTTACAGCACTTTACGGATTTTATTTTGTTTTTCATTATTTTTTAATTAATTTTATTTTTTAATTTTATTTTTATTTAATTTTTATTTTTTATTTTTCTACTTTTACAGCTTTTTTATTTTTTAATTTTATTTTTATTTAATTTTTAGTTTTGATTTTTTTATTTTTAAAGCATTTATTTTATTTTTTTTAATTTAATTTTTATTTTTGATTTCTGTATTTTTAAAGCTTTTTATTTTTTAAATTTTATTTTTATCTTTAATTTTTAGTTTTAATTTTTCTATTTTTAAAGCATTTAATTTTGTTTTGTTTTAGTTTTGATTTTTTTATTTTTAAAGCATTTATTTTTTTATTTTTTATTTAATTTTTATTTTTGATTTTTCTATTTTTAAAGCTTTTTATTTTTTTAATTTTATTTTTTATTTAATTTTTACTTTTAATTTTTCTATTTTTAAAGCATTTATTTTATTTTTTGATTTTTTTTTAATTTTTATTTTTGATTTTTCTATTTTTAAAGCTTTGTATTTTTTTAATTTTATTTTTTATTTAATTTTTACTTTTAATTTTTCTATTTTTAAAGCATTTATTTTATTTTTTGATTTTTTTTTTAATTTTTATTTTTGATTTTTCTATTTTTAAAGCTTTGTATTTTTTTAATTTTTTTTTAATTTAATTTTTAGTTTTGGTTTTTCTATTTTTAAAGCTTTTTATTTTTTTAATTTTATTTTTTATTTAATTTTTATTTTTGATTTTTCCATTTTTAAAGCATTTTTTTATTATTTAATTTTTATTTTTGATTTTTCCATTTTTAAAGAATTTTTTAAAATTTTTTATTTAATTTTTTTTTTAATTTTTCTATGTATAAAGCTTTTTATTTTATTTTATTTGGTGCTGTCCAGACCAACTCAAGCTGGTGATTGTGGTGGTGTTTGAGGGCCTTGCAGTTACCCCGATTAATAGGTAAGAGATGATGTTTGGAGGCCACAGTGTTACAGGTAGGGGTTAAACAGTTTTTTACGGTCTTTCAGGTGATTTTTCAGGGATTTTTAAGGATATTTTAAGGTGTTTTTTTCAGGAGTTTTTAGGAATTCTCTGGAAATGTTTAGGATACCTTTAGGGCTCTTTCAGGGCTTTAAAAATAATTTTTAGGGTGTTTTAATGACTGTCTTACCGGGGCGCCCCAGCCACCCAAGCCACCCCGTGCCGGCGCTGCGGCGCTCCACCTCAGCCTCCCGTCAGCGCCGCCCGTGGTCGCTTCCCCTCTCCTGCCGCCGCCGCTGCATGGCGGGCCGAGCTGCGCCTTCCCCACCGCACCCTCCCGCTTCAGAGCTTCTGGATGGTGTGGCTCCGCTGCCTCCTGCAACCATGGGCGTCCCAACGTTTCCTTCCACGGCTGCAGCCGCAGCCCCGTTCCCGTTCCCGCAGCTCCACCGCCTCCCACACCCCCCGGCCCGCCCGCCGCCATGATGACTGCCTGCGCTGCAGTAGTGACGGAACCCATGCATGCGCAGTTGCTACAACCCCAGCACCAATGATATCACTCCGCGCCGACTCATCGAACCACAGCGCTGCTTCAGGGATCAGCTGCACGCATGCGCAGTTCTATCTCCACGGCCCCGCTGCCACCCCCCACTGCTTTTGCCGCAGCTTTGGCACAGCCCGGTCCTGGTTCCGAGCCGCTGCGTGCCGCTGTCCGGCCACAGCCGGCATCCCTGTGCCCTGTCATGCCACTTCTGCCGCCACTGTGTCTATACACGGCACCACAGCAGGTGAAAACTGCAGCGCCTTGCATGTATCCTTCTGCGTCTCTCCTTCTGCCGGGCACCGAGAGATCCCTCTGCAGTGCCGCGCGTAACTGTGCACAACCGATACCTGATGTGCCTCCGTGCTTTCGCCTTCCACACTCCTAGCACCCAGTGGGACTACTTTGTGTCACGATTCGTCTGCACAGCCACATCCATGCACACAAACCGTGCGACGAGGAGGAGGAGGAGGAGGAGGCTGGAATAAGACAGCTGCTTTAATAAATACAGGACAGACAGAGAATTATTTTGCCCCTGCAAATGCCAACCCTTTGATCCCAACACAAAAGAATTTTGAAAAAGAACTGTTCCCAAATAGCACCAGAGTCCCCTCAGTCTTTGGGACAGATTTCTCGACCCAAAATTAGACAGTAAACCCTGAAAATTCGCCAGCATTAATGCCAAAATTAGAAAACTCACAAAAATCTTTTGATAATTTTCAACTAACAGATTGGTGTGAAAAATGCCAATCACTTGCTTTTAAAATTTTGAAAGTTTAATAGTAATAAAATGGTTATAAAAACAGTAATACAATTAGAGTAATAATAATTTGGCCAAGTTGAATTAGGACAATATGAGACAACAAAAACAAAGAGTTACGGACGTCTGGGTACCTTTTTCTGGGCAGCATGAGCCCGAAAAAGGACCCCCGTTAACAAAGGATTAACCTTTAACAGCAATAGCCTGTTGCATAGTCATACACTTCATACATGGTGCATAAATTCCATTCAAATACAGGATTCTGTCTGGTCATCATCCACTTCTTCCTTCTAATCCTAACGGTGCCTTGGAGGCAGGAAGAAGTTCGTTTCTTCTGATAAGAGGGCACTAAATTCTTTTTCTCTGAAAGATTTAGGTGTCCTGTGGCTGCTATCTTGCTGCAAGTCCTTTCTTTAAAAAAAGTATCTTACATAGCATCGTTTCTATTTTAACAGTTTTTGTAACCTAAAACTATATTTAACACACTACTTAAGAGAGTTAATACAGCATTACTTTCTAACACAACACATATAATATTCATTTTAATATTTCCAAAAAGCCAATCATAAAATACATGCATTTTTCACAATCCCCACTCTTATTCTTTGTAAATCCTTTGGCTTGAGCAATATTTCTTATCTACTTGCATCTTCTGGACTATGCGGGCAAAATAAAACAGGGGATTACACAAGGAAGAAATATAAAAATAGTTGCAACACATAAAATGAAAGACCTTAATTTCTTCTAATACATTACCCTACCAGCTAGGTTTTAACATTGTTATCTAATTTTTGGACCGGTACCTGGATTATTATATGCATATATATTTTTTTCTTCTTTGATTTCTTTTGCTTTTTCTAGAATGACTTTTCTGTGGTCATCAATTTTCAACAATTTGATATATTAAACTTTCCACAAACATCCCTTTCTTTGGCCAATAAATAGTCTAAAGCCAACCTATTCTGATACCCTACAGTTTTTGTTTGGCTTAGCTGACTTGATATTAACTCCAATGCCTGGGCAGCTCCATTTGCTATCATTTCTATAACTGCTTGGAGTCTTGTAATACGACTCAATAGATAATTTGGGGTCAATACAGAGTTAAGTTGCTGTGCTGGTTTTACCTTTTTGTTTATTATTTGTTTTTTTACCAAATCTCGAACCGTATCTTCAAGATTAAATGTAAAACAAATCCATCTCTCTCCTTTTGGATATTCAATTCCAAATCTATTACCACTTTTTCCTAAGTTTCTTGTAATCCAATAATTTACTCCATTTTGCCTACAGGTTCTTAATTTGGATGGGTTATAACAGTGGCTGTTGACATAGGTGTGTGTAATTAAAGAGGAACTTTGGTATCTTTCCACGTGATGCTTTCTGCAGCATTTGTGACACAATCTTCTGGTATCCCGAAAGGGAAAAGAGAACAAATGAGTGCCAGAAGCAGGAATAACAGAGGTCCAGTATGGCTTATACTCCCATCTCCCAGGCCTGTGAGGTTGCAGCCCACAGCAGGTGTATTTGATCTTCTCGGTGGCAAAATACAGAGGCCAATCTGGTCTTGCCCTCTATTTCCTTGTCACTTTCTCTTAACTAATTTCCAGGCAAATTGGTTTCGACACCCTTTAACTGTGGTCTCTTACCATTCTTCAGGTATCTCTCATTCAACAGGCAGTAATAATTCCCATCCACAAAGCTAAGTTATTACTTTAACACTTTTTGCAATAAGAGCATAAATGTTGTGAACTACAATACTAATTATTCTCACAATTCAAGCATTTACTTATAACCCAGCTAGCATGTCCAGTATTGGAATGAATCAAATAAAGTTTACTGATGGAAATGGTAATTCCCCTTCTCCCTGTACAATTCTCAGGCTAAGGTCGGAACACAAAAACAGTCTTGATCCTTCTATCTGGAGTATTCCTCCCCTAAGGAGATGTTTTATTCAGGCCGTGCTTGAAACCAGTGGTATAAGCATTGTCTTACTTCTGAATTCAGTGTTATTCTTTGTACATTTCTTGGATCATTTTGCTTTTTCCAAACTATTACCGCTCAGTCCCTATTGGAAAGTCAGTTTGGTATCACCCGGTTTAAATGTGATAGTCCATTGATTCTGCTGGCATGAATTCACCCTTTTTCCGTGATTCTGATTGTTGCTTCGGTAGTACCTGGATAGGACTTCTTAATAGCATAGTAATAAAAGTAAGATAATACTGCATTAACTTTTACCATTCACTTTTCTTCCAAACTTTCTGGGTTTAGCTAAAAGCTTTTTCCACAGCAGCCTCTTCTTCTTCTATCCAGCTGTGCTAATAGCTGCAGAGGCAAATTCTTCTTTTTGTGAGTTACAGTTAGTTAAATAAGAAAAGCTAGACCAATTTTAACACTAGATGTATCACATCTATTGCTTTTTACTTTTTGGGCAGCATTTAATTGTTTTAGCCTTACAAACCCATTCTTCAGGAAAAAAAACCAAAAACCAAAAAACTTCTTTTTAACAGCAAACAAAACATACAAAAGAAAAGACCAAAAATCTTCTTACTTAAGAAAAACAAACCACTTTGTGAGGTTTGGAGAGTCAGCAATCTCTGCTTTGATTTTATCTTTTAGTGCTAGCCCCCTCCCGCTCTTTTCACGGCCTTGCTGTCAATGCCGTGCTGCCACTTGGCTGCAGGGCCGGAGCAGGGGAGAACAGCCACGGGCATGGGGACCCTGGGGGCAGCCTTGGGTCCCTTTTGCCCTCTCTCTCTCTCCTTCTCTCTCTCTCTTTCCTTCTCTCTCTCGGCCCACTTACCGGGGCCGACGCTGCCATCCTCGACTCGGGACCCCGGCAGTCTGGGAGCCCCCCTGGCAGTTCCGCCACGGAGCCAGCCCGCTCCTGCCCGGCAAACCCGTGTGTCCCCTGCTGCCAGCCCCGCCGCCGGGCCACCTCCATGGATCGGTGCCTGCTGCAGCCTCCGAGACCCCGCCGCTCGTAGGGAGCGGTCAGACACCTCCCAACCTTGACAACCCCAAACTTGGTGTCCCCAGGTGCTCCTGACATTCTTTTCCTTTCTCTAGTCAACTTATCCTCTTTTCCCTTCAAGGAGGGCCTGTTCTGCTAAACCCTTTCTGGACCTCAGTTCAGCATTGAATAACCTCCTAACAATTGTGTGTTAAGACACTTCCCTGCCTTTCATGCAAAAACCCCACATTCACACTTCTGCTCTCTTCTAGCACCAAAATGTCATCACTTCACATTCTAACATCTCAGAGTTTGCTAACCACCTCCCTACTTCAACTTCTCTTTCTTCTCTTCTTACCTGTTTTTTTTTTTTTTTTTTAATTCAACAGACCTCAGATGGTACGAGGTGAACCTAACTAAATTACTTCCAAAAGTAGGCTTACAACTTTCTTTTACTAGGATTGCAGTAGCTGTTAAATACCTACTGGCTAGCTGTGGCTTACTAACATCTTTGATATATAAGCTACTAGATACTTTTTTACTCTTCCTTACTCTTGAATTAAAATTTTATGAGCTACTCCATTTTCTGTATTTATGTATAAATGATAAAGGATTTTTCTAACAAAGGTAAGCTTAAAGCTGGTACTTAGGCTAGTTTTAACTTAACTCTTTTAATTTAACAATATCTTCTTTGGTCTGTTTTATATCATCTCCTTCTGTCAATTTTTTTCATACACGAATTTTGCTACTTGTGCGTACCCCTCAATCTATAATCTATAATATTTCAATAATCTAGGTAATTTTCTGATCTCTCTCTTTGAAGAGGGAGGGAGAATGAATAAAATTCTTGCAATTTTCTCATGGTTGGTTTTCTAGCTACTTTTATTTATTAAGTGTCTAAGATATTTTACCACTGGGTAGTGAGTCTGAGTTCTTTTATTAACCTCCCTTTAATCTTATACTAGTCTATAACTGCCATCAGACTTTACTGGGGGGAAAGGGATATTATGAGGAAACATACAAGTTTCTAATGCCCCATCCTTTATTAGTCCTTCTATGACTGGCTTCAAATCTTCCCGTCCTTCTAAAGATACAGGATACTGACGTACATGTATGGGACAATCTCGTCTCTCAATTGTAACCCTTATGGCGTCAATATTTAATCCTCCCCTATTTCCTTCTCCAGCTCAAACTTCTTTGTTGATTTTTTTTTCTTCATCCTCTTGGCCTAATTTTAAAACTCTAGCTGTCATTTTCCCATTTTCTGATATAACTCCTATTCTTAATTGCACTTGTAAGACTCTTCCCAATAAATTGCTACCTGCCCCTGGGACCAATAAGACATCTCCCATCCAAATTCTAGTTTCTTCCCTCAATTACTACATCTTTAATGACCAGAAATGTAAAACTTTCTCTTTTTGCCCCTGTTACTTTCACTATATGTTTGCTCACACTATAACTTTTTGGAATATTTAACAGGCAGGTTCTCTCTGCCCCTGTGTCTATTACAAATTCCAGTTCTTCTTCTTGGGGACCCACTTTTAAAGTTATCACAGGCTCCAGATGGTATTTGTCCCCCCCAAAAAATTAGAGCTTATGACCTCCCTATTCCTCCTCTGTGCCCATCTCTTTAAAGATTTTCAGATCTTCTGCTTACTTAGGACCATTTTCCTATTTCTCTTAAGTTTGTTTATCTATTTAGCTGAAGTTTCTTCTTTCCCTTCTAAAAGCTGTCCCTTAAAAACTTTTTTTTTCCTGCATTTCGCCTTTGATATGCTGTCTCATTTATTCCTTTGATTATGTAATTACGATAATTATTCACGTGTTTACTCCCCTCCTTATTATTTTTACCCCACTCAGGAGGTACAGTTGGCATTTTGTCTTCTCTGGGGGTCCCCACAGATTATCTTTTTTCCTAAGCTTTTATTTCAGCTGCTCTGATTGCCTTTCTTCCTGAGAAAAATATTATTTTCATTACAGACCTCATCTCTTCTCAAATATAAATGTTTGGACCTAAAAATTGGTCTAATTGTTCAGCTATGCCTATGGGATCCTCCAAATATCCCTTTTATTTATTTCTTAAAATTTCAGACCTCAGACGAAGTCAAAGGAGCATTCACAAACCCTGGTCCGCCCCCTCCTATGGGAACCTCTTTTAATGGAAATAGACCAATCCCTTTATCCCATTCTTTTTGGATTTTTATCTTCTATAGCTTTTCTCCCGTATTTTTAGGATGAATCAGGAGAGGGCTTTCTTTTACCAGAACTTTTAGTGTTTCGATAAGGTGATTCCTTTAGAGAGTTCCGCTGAGCAGCCGGAGCTGTGGTTACCAAGGGAACGGAGCTCAGGGCAGGACGGGGGAACTCGGCACAGCTCAGGGTCTCGGTCCTCCAAAGGCGGGGTCTGCAGCCGGGATCGTCCCAGGGGCTGTTCCGGTGCAGACCGAGCTGCAGCGTGGATCGGCCCCACATGGCTCACGGCGGCTGATTCGGCAGAGACAAAACCGGCGACGGACCCCGGCTGCAGCGGCGGGAGCCGAGCAGAGTCAGGGCAGCCGGGGATGGGACAGACGGGACCCCCCCTCGGTGCGGTCAGCGCGGTACCCACGGTGCACACGGCAGGAGGGACCCCCCGCCCCTTGCGCCGGCACGGCCAGCGGAGCGGCCGCGGGCCAGGCGGCCGGGACCGGGACAGACAGACCGGGACAGACGGACTGTGCCGGAGCCGACACAGAGGCTGGGGCAGCCGCGAACGAGTGGGGGAACAAACGGGAATGGATGAGGTAATATTTCTATAAGCAAGATTGAAATGAAAGCGAGCTTTGAGATCCCTCAGTTACTGAACAACAGGAAAACAACGGTGTGGCCAGCTGAAGGTAATCCCCTTTGATGAAACAACACCTTCTGCCTGCAGACAGCTCCAAGGGGCCGAGCAGACCCTACTAGCTTGGCAGAAGGGGTCCAAAGAGGAGCTTTTAGGGTTTAAAATGTAACACAGTATGGTAATGTAGTGATTCTTATAGGCCGTATGGAAATGCTATAGCATTTGTGTATTGTACTAGATTGGTTAGTGAGAAGTAGAATATTCAACACAGAAGATGATTTATTATATTGTAATGGGAACTTCACTCTCTTGACCTTTTACTCACTTACCCCTTTTTACTCTTATGCTTTTGCTCTCTTACCTTTTTACGCTCTTACCCTCTCATCGTCTCAACCCCTCTCTTCTCTCAGGCCTGCTCTGAGCTGTGGCTGGCAGCTCCCAGCAGGCCCCTGCACCCAGGCCCTTTGCAATAAACCCCAAGTTCCAAAAGGCCCCTGCCCCCGGGCCCTTTGCAATAAACCCCAAGTTCCACAACCCGGCTTCAGAGATCACTCGTCCCGACCGTGCTACCCCCGATGCTCCTACAGGTAGAAACTCACTCACTAGTAAGGAAAAATCTTTCCAAAGCATTTTTTTCTATTTTTATCCTCCGAGTATTCCAACTTCTTTTGCTAAATTTCTACAGATTGGAGTTCAAATTACCATTTCTGACCAGTGCAGAGACAAATGATGAAACATTCCTGAGTTATTCTTACTCTTCAACTTATGGAAGTAGCCAGCACTCAATTTGCATGATCTAACCAAAGTAGCCATTTCACAGAAAAGCACTTTCTATAGCAATATTGAAAAACTATAGATTGAGGTAAAACCATCAAGTTTCTGCCCTCACTGCTGCAAAGTCACATGTTTGAAGACCATCCCACTGAATTTTCTAAAGATGTGTGAATGTGTCATCTGGACCACAGGAGATAAAGCAGGGTTAAAACGCTGGCTGAGCAAAACTGAAGTTAACAAACACAAGGTTCATCAACCTTGTAATAGAAGCTTGCAGAAACCTATCAACGCTTATCCAATAAAGCCCTGTGGCACTTTGTTCTTCCCACTCCTCCCAAATCTCCATCTGTCTGAGCCAGCATCAGCAGGAAATTTTGCACGGAAGCTTGCCAGATAAAATAGCTATATCATCTGCCATTAGTTTTAGAGAGTTATTCAAAAATAGATTAAAAATTATATATTATTTTTTAGCTGTGTCCTAAGTTAGGGATGGGCCAAGTCTTGTGTCTTTGTCTCACAGAAAGGTGGTTCATGTATCCTTTAATATCATATGTGCAAATATTTCCAATCTGCATTCTGCCTTATCAGAAGGCTAATTAATTACTTTATTATAGTATATTACATTACATCTAAACTGAATCTGCCAAGTACTCAAGCCTGCACACACCACACACTACTCGTTACTGTCACCCAACAGACCCAACACACACACACACTTGGCCCCGACAGGCCAAGGAAACAAAACACCATCACTTTGGGTGAACAATCTCCACGTTGCATTCTACTTCAGCACAAACAGAGGCACAGCAAATGAGATAAGAATTGTTTTTCCTTCATCTGAGGTTCAGAGAATGTG
Organism: Agelaius phoeniceus; assembly: GCF_051311805.1. Lineage (NCBI taxonomy): Eukaryota > Metazoa > Chordata > Aves > Passeriformes > Icteridae > Agelaius > Agelaius phoeniceus. Next base: position 82,127 of record NW_027509925.1, read on the forward strand.
AATCCCAGAAATATTCTTGGGAAGAATTGTACCTTGCTTTTCTCTGTGAAGAGAAATGCGGTGACAGGTGCACCCTGGCCTCCAGGGCAAAGAATCACGGAATGGTTTGGGTGGGAAGGGACCTTGAGGTTTATCTTTGCTTTATCCAACACTTCAACAGGCAAGAGGGGGCTCATCTGCTTCAGAGCTGCTTGCTTTTCTCACACCTTTCACAAGCAAAGCCTGAAGCAAACCCTCCCAAGTTGCCCTATCGACCAGGGGACCCCTTAGCACTCGGTGACACTGCCAGCAAAACCTCAAACTTTTACTCACACAGGGACGAGGCCGTGCACTCAGTCGTAACCCAGATTCACTTTTTCCAACAGTAGCCTCGAACTTCCTTTGTTCTCTCTGCAGGCCTTTTTGCAAGCACACCGATTAACAGACTACACAAGTTTCACCAGCAGACTTCAGCTAAATCCAAAATTGGTTTCTACCCCGAGTAAAATTTCCAACCCCCTGTTCCAACCTGCGATGTTTGGAATTTTAAGAGGTGGCAGCCCACTCGAGATCAAAGGTCCCGGGCAGGGTGCAGGCCCACGGACACAGATGCCATCCCTTTTCCAAGGGAAACTAAACTCATCACCCCAGTTTCCTTACATCAGTTTGCCGAAGACGTTCACCGCTCCCAAGTCACTCAGAGTTCTCGTTGGCTGCAGACTCGGTCTTGGAGTTACGGAGTTACGCTTCCTCCTAACAGTCACCTCCTCACCTCAGCCCCCTGCTGCTGCGTCCCTTTCTCCACCCCTAACCCTACTCTATTTTCCAGCCCGCCCTTGCTCCATCCCTCACTCCGCTCTTAACCCGTCCCACCACACTTCCCGCTCCATCCGTTACTTCACCCACCGCCCACCCGTGAGTCCCCTGCAGCAGCACGCAGGAGCTCGAACCCTCGGAGGACGGCGCAGCTCTCGCAGCAGGACAACACCCAAGCGAGACAGGCAGGGACAACGTCTGTGGGCTGCAGGGTGTCACAAGGGGCTGCGGGCTGAGGGGAGGGGGCTGGAGAGTGACACAGAGGATGGGGGGAGCTGAGAGGCAGAAGGGGGCGTTAGGAGCAACTGGGAGGCTCCAGGGTGGCACAGAGATGCTGAGAGGCTGGGAGTGGGGAAATTGAGGGTGACAAAAAGAGAGTGAGGGGAAGCAGATGCCTTGAGGGGCAAAGTGGGGGCTGCTTGAGGGTGACAGGTGAACCACCCCTCACACCACCCCTAACCAGGTGGAGAGTGCACGGTGGAGGCCAGGGGGCCGAGGGACAATGTCAAAGGTTTCGGGGTGGCACGCAGACATTGCGGGCTGAGGAGGGGGAGGCTTGACAGATGGAGAGCTCACACTGAGGGTTAGGGGTACAAAAGACACAGGGTACCAGGTAGGGTTAGGGTACAGGTGCAGCAGCCCTCAACCCAACCCCAAGGTCACCCTAAAGAGCACCCTTAGGACCCCAGTTTTCCCCAACAGCAGCACAAGGCAGTAACCCCAATGCTGGGACATCCCCAGAACTCTCCCAGCAGCTGCAGGCAGCAACCCTAATAAAAAGGTAGCAATGATGTTTGTGGTCTAGAGAGTGACAGGTAGGAGTTGGGTGCTGAGCAGTTTTTTAGGGTTTTTTTTTTTAGGGTTTTTCTCATGGCTTTAAAAGGATATTTTAGGGCTTTTTTGGAGGAGTTTTCCAGGAATTTTCTGGTAACGTTTAGGATACTTTTAGGGCTTTTTCAGGGCTTTTAAAAGATTTTGTTAGGGTATTTTAAGGACTTCCTTAGTACTTTTAAGAATTGTTTGGGGGGGGATTTGGGTATTCTTGGGGTTTTTTTAGGACTATTGAGGGTATGTGGAGGACTTTTTAGGGTTAGGGTATTTTTAGGGTTTTTGAGGAAATTTTTAGGTTATTTAGGATCTTATCAGGGTATTTTAAGGATTTTGGGGTATTGTTTGAGCTCTTTTTGGACTATTTAGGGTATATTTAGGGATTTCTCAAGGTTCTTTGGGGATTTTTAGGGTTTTTTTAAAAGTAGGATATTTCCAGTGTATTCTAACAGCATTCTGAGGCTGTTTTTAGGTTTTCATGGGGTTTTTAGGACATTTTGAAGATTAGGAGGTTTTCAGGGAATTTTTAGGTTTTTTTAGGGTCTTTTCATGGCACAACACATGGAGGCTGAGGGGCAGCTTGAGGGGCACTGTGGGGGCCTGAGGGTGACAGAGGCTGGGAGCTGAGGGAGGAACAGGGAGAGGAGACAGCGGGTGACACACAGAGATGCTGAGGGTGGCAGGGGCAGCTGTAGGGTGACACAGAGAAGCTGGGGGCTGAGGGGCAAAGGAGAGGGGTCAAGGGTGACACACAGGAGCTGAGGGCTGGGGGGCAGAGGGACCGGTTGAGGGGTAAAGGGAGAGGGCTTGAGGGCTGGACAGTCCAGTGGAGATCAGGGGTACAGGGTACAGCTGTACCACCCCTCACCCCAGCCCTAACCTCAGCCTAAGCAGCCCCCCTAAAAACAGCCTTTTCCCCCAACAGCAGCACAACACAGCAGCCCTAACAGCGAGACCAGACAGCAACCCTCACACAGCAGCACAATGACAGAACCCTCAGAGGACAACAGACCCACTGCAAAAAGGTAGGGATGACATCTGTGGGCTAGACAGCAAGAGGTAGAGTTCGGAGACTGAGCACGTCTTTGTGAGGTTTCTTTCCAGGACTTTTAAAGGTATTTAGGAGATTTTGGAAGGGACTTTTCTGGGACTACTTAGGGTATTGTTGGGGCTTTTTCAAAGCCATTTTATGAGTCTTTAGCATATTTGGAAGATTACGGTCAGGGTCAGAGAAAACACCCTCCGAAAAGGCAGAGTTTTAGGACTGCAGGGGAACGCTTTAGCAAGGGGCCAGCAGCGGCACAGCGGGTCGGGTCCCACGCTGCCTGTCCGAAGGCTGTAAGTTTTAGACCCAGCTAAGTTGTTGTGGTTAGGGTTAGATGCTCTCAGCTTTGGTCTGGGAGAACTTCTGCACAGAAAAACTCACCCCCCGCATATCCCGACGCCAGTTTGCAGGAGGTGCTCGGCACTGCCAGGGCAGCCCGAGTTCTCGGCGGGGGCAGCTTTGCTCCCGGAGAAATCCTGCACTGGCCCTCTTCCCCGTAAAGCCAAACTCACCCCCGCTGCGCGTCGACGTCCGTTCGCAGGAGGCACGTGGCACTCCAAGGGCGGCGAGAGTTCTCGGCGTCGGCAGCCGCGGTCCGTGAGAAATCGTTCTCTGCAGTTTTGGAGGCCGAATCACAGTTTCGGCCACGGGCACACAGAGAGGAAAGATGGTTAATTTCCTTAGAAAGGAAAGTCTGGCACCCCATGGTTTAAGGGGCAGACGAAGGGCTGTGCAGGGGAAGGAACTCCTCACAGGACCTTTCTTCACCTCAAGCCCACTCCAAGGTTTAGCAGCCCCCGTGTGCCCAGCTGCTTTCAGAGGGTTACCCAGGCACACCCGCACAGGGAGCTGCTAGTCCAGAGGGGCTAACAGGGGCATCCCAAGGGTCCCTCCAGGAACTACGGTCGGAGCATCCAGCACGGACTAGGGAGCAGCCAGACCCACCCGGGCACGGAGCAACACTTTGAGAAAACGCCAAGGGAAGAGCCCTTTTGCCAAGGGGCAGCATCTGAGCAGGCCAGGCAGCATGTGGGGCTCCAGGAGAGGGCTTTCAACTTTCCCCTTTTACTGTGTCAGTCCCTCCCCAGGGCCCCCAGACCCTCCACAGCACTCCCAGACAGGAGAGGAGTTATTAGGAGAAAAAGGGTTTAGAAAAAAGGGAAAAAGCTTCCTTTTCCTTTATTCTTTCTGTTCAAACTGGGAGGAAGTCTGCTTCCCCTGCAATTTTAATGGTCTCAGTTGAAAGAACCCCTGCCTTTTTTATGCTGTCAGGGGTGTTAATTGACAGGGAGTCCTCATTTTCTATTATTTTCCAGTTTAAGTAGAAGGGGAAAATCTTGCCAATGTTTCTTATGGGTTTGAATTAAGGGTAGCCAGCCCCTTTTTGTTGTCCTGAGGCCTAAATTGAGGGAGAAGCCCAGCTATCCCTCCATAAGAGTTTGAACTGAGGGAAAAATCCCTCTTTTTTCATCACTGGAGAGATTTAAAGTGATGAAAACCCCTCTTTTCCCAGTATTAAGGAGAATAAATTAAAGGGCAGAAGCTATTTATTTGCTATTGTATTAGTTTCAGTAGAGGTAACTGCCCCATTTCCTCTGTTTAAGGGGTGCACTGGAAGGAAGCTCTGCCTTTTTCAGCATTTTAAGGGTTTAAAACTACATTTCACGGCCCTTCTTTCTGTGCCATAGGACCAAGTATCTCAGAGCAGGGTGAGCCTGGCATACACTTAACCCTTACACTGCCTGGGAAGCTTTTATTTTTCTTATTTTTACTTATAATGTAGATAGGCCTAATTAGAGGTCCCAAGGAGACTTAGACTATTCATATCATAAGCATTCTTTTCCACCCAGCATAGTCATACATGAAGTACTACTTAGTAGCCACTAAGGAATAATTATGTAAGTTAACAGCAAATTGCCCAATTTATCTAGTTATGCTGCCTAAACAGAAACTTTTATTTCTTATCAGTTTCCTGCCCTTTTACTCCAAGTAGTTGTTGCAAAAAAAGAAAGCACTGTTATTTTTCTGAAGAGTTTTCTTCTATAACAAGCCCTTTACTCCCCTTGACTTCAAGTCAGAGGAGCCAAACAGCAGCAGCTGCTCTGAGGGTTTTTATACCCGGTGGGATCAGCCCCCTCCCTTTTCCCGGGTGCCACGGGAACGAGAGGCGGGCACCATCAGGGGTATATTAACCCCAGCCTTTGCTCAGGGCCTTCATTCCCCCTCTGGGAGGTGCTGGGATAAAAGCTCTCCTCTCATTTCAGTCAAGAGGCTCTTTCAGCTTATTTCAGCTTGTTTTCAGCAGGTGTTTCTGGGTATCTAAAGCAACAGAGGCTTTGAAGATACTGTGAAGAAAACAGCATAGAATACAGGGCGTATTTAAGTTCATGATTTTGGGTTTTGTGTTTAGGGGTGGTGAAGTGCATTTGTAATTTCTGGTTTTGTTCTGATTTTGTTTTGTATTTTTTTTTTTTAGGAGGAGTGCAGCTTCCAGAGGCTCCAGGTTGTGTTAATTACAACACTTTTTTCAGCAGATTCGTTGTGTCACAGGAGGGATCTGCCCAGCGTCCAAGATGATGTTTGAGATTGAGGCTTCAGGTGAGTTGAGGATTGTGACTAGGAGAGGGAGGCTGAGCAGGTATCCAGTTAGGAGTTATTGTTGGGGGGGTGGTTTTGAAGGCAGCAGGGTGAGAAAGGGTGTTTATTTGAGCCCCCCACCCAAGGCCTTTTAGAAGCCGAGCAGAGGCATTCCCACGTCTTACAGCACACAAGGTCATCCACTGCACTCACAGGAATGCCATTTAACTTTGCCTTTCTCTAACCCAGGTGCCACTCACAATAATGGCCATAGCCTTGGAATCAGGATGAAGCAGGAGCCTGAAGGAGCCAGGCACACTCAGGAGAGGGCAAGTAGCTGACTTGCTGGGATTTGGCCCACATACCTCTGTACTCATACTTTGGTTTTGTTTTTCTTTATTGTAGCTGACCGAGAGGCTAACAGGCGATCACGGGGCCCTCCGAGGCAGACTCATTTCAGGCGCAACGTGGATCCACATCACCGATCATCCAAAAGATAAGTCAGGGCCACGGCCTGGAGATGGGATGATGGGAGAGTAGTGGGTTGGGAGTTCCTGGGACAGATTTAAAAATTAGCAGAGGGAAAAGCAATCTTCTCCAAGGGGCCTCTTAGGACAGCTAAAGGGAGAGGCTCTCCTTTTGATGGCAGCTTTCAGGCAGGCAGCGCAGAACAGTTCCGGTCCACGTCGTGTTGTCCGGTGTACCATGTTACCTAGCGTGTCTTTGGGGTCCCTTTTGCCTTTTCCCCTCGAGACCCTCACCACAAGCATAATGTGTTGTTTGTTGTCCCCCTGTTTGTCACGTTCCGTGTCACGGGTGTCTGCACATATTTGTGCCGGAGCTGCTCTGCCCTGCCCTGCCGCATAGCCTGCTGCAACAGGACAAGTCCCATGGACTTGCAGTTTGTGGGGTGTTGCCAGACTCTAGATGATATTCCTAGATAGACAGAAGATATTTGGAGCTGTGAAGTTATCCCACAGCCCTTTGACTTTTGTCCTCACTTTCTTTCAGACGCAGAAGGATAAAATCCAGGGAAAAATCCATCCACCCATCCTGAGTGAGGAGGTTCCCCCGAGCAGGTCAGTCACCGTTTGTCTCTGCAGGGGGAGTGTAAAGTGTGACTTTGTTACAGCACTGTTCTTTTTCTTTTCAGGAGGTAAAGCTGGATATCAGCAGTCAAGATGAGGTGGGCAAGGTGAGCATTGAGTAGCGTACAGAAGCAGTTAGTTGTTATTGCTCGAGTCTCACTTTCCGGTGCAACTCTAAGCATCCGTTCCTGTTTCTGCGCTTTAGGCAATCCACTCGGAGTACGCCGAGCCCCAGTCACCAACCGGCAGACGCACCGGGTGTGCCGCTCTCTCGAGCCCTGCGGAAGAATCATGGGACTCGTTGATGAAGCCTCTGCCTTTTCTATATAAAGGTGTCACCAGGGTAGCCTTGGGCACGGGCCGAGGAGTCAGGAGTCACGGTGAGTCGGGGAAGTAGGGAGGAGGAGCTAGGGTCCACTCAGGTTTCAGCAATGCCACATGACCTCGTCTCCTTTTAACCCAGGCTTACCCCGTGACAATGGCATCAACCTCGGAGCGCAGCCGAAGGGTGCGGCCCCAGGAGCCAGGCATTCTTAGGAGAACGGTGAGTAGCAGAATTGTTGGGTTTTGGCCAGTGTGCTGCAAACATCATGCATTTATATTTGGATTTCTTTCATGTAGTTGACTAAGAAACAACAGGGAGTTGTTGAACAACAGTGCCAGCAGGAACTTCCCAGATGTTGAGGCTGCCTTCTTTTGCACCTGACACGGATAGGCATCCCCAGATGTCCGAGAGATAAGTAGAGGGCTACAACCCACAGAGGGGATGAAAGCGGGGCGCAGGGTAGGGACCCACCGGGAGGGGTTTTTGAGTCTTCTTTGGAGATGGGGGTGTCCATGAAGCGGACACCTTAGGCCCCATAAAAGGAAAGCCTGACTTTTCATCACAGCGCTGAGGTGTGCAGGGCAGAGCAGTCCCGGTGTGTATCGTGTCCCTTGTCTTTTGTGTATTATGTGTTGTTTGCATATGTCATGTCTTTTACCTTAGGCCTTGGTGGGGCCTGTCAGAAACCCTGGCATCATTGTTAGCATCTGTGATCTCTGCATTCCTTGGCCTGGCACCCATGCCATAGAACTTTTGACTCGGGAGCTCAGACAGGCATCAGACTCTCTTGTCTCTTTAGAAGCATCCGGTCAGCTGTCTTTTCAGGTCTTGTTCTGAGCTGTATGGACAGCTATGTCCCGCCAGGATCCATTATGGCGGACTAGGACGTGAAAGAACATGAGGGCAGGTAGAGGCTTCTGGCTGTATGATTCTTGGGCATCCATCTTTGCAGTTCTTGGAATAAATCATTCAGTTAGCATCTTCTTCCTCCAGGTTTCTCTGAGCCTCATCAGCTCACCATCGGTCTCACCTCGGTCATCTCCTTTTGCATCTTCTCAGTCCTCGCAGCCATTTTCCTTGCCAGGAGATTTCTGTCCGTGTCGTGTTCCCGTTGTTTGTCACGTCCCGTCCCGTGTCACGGGTGTCAGCACACACATTTGTGCCGGAGCTGCTCTGCCCTGCCACATAGCCTGGTGCAATAGGAGAAGTCCCGGGGACTTGAAGTTTGTAATGCGGGGTGTAGTTGGACTCTAGATGGACACAAGATATCTGGAGCTCTTAAGTTATCCTGCAACAGTTTGACTCTTGTCCTAACCTTTTTTCAGATTCAGATGGATTAAATGTGTGGCAGAGGGCCCCATCCTGGGTGAGTGGTTTCCCCTGAGCAGGTGAGGCACCATTTGTCTCTGCAACAGAAGTGTATGTGGTGACTCTGTTACAGCTCTGTTCTTTCTTTCTTTTTAGGAACTAAGTCTGGATACCAGCAGTCAAGGTGAGCAGTGGAGAGAAGTAGCTGTTATTGCTCCAGTCTCAGTTTCTGGTGCTGCTCTAAGCTTCCATTCTCTTTTTTGTGCTTTAGGCAATCCACTTGGAGCCTGCCAAGCCCCCGTCACCAGCCGGCCGATGCACCGGGTTCCCTGCACGTGTGAGCCCTGCGGATGCATTACAGGACCTGGTGATGAAACCCTGAACTCTATTTAAAGGTGCCATCCAGGTGGCCTTCAGCAGCTGCCGAGGAGTTGCAGTGAGTAGGCGAAGTAGGGAGGAGGAGCCAGGTTCCACTCAGGTTTCAGCCATGCCAAATCACCTCGTCTCCTCTTAACCCAGGCACCCCCTGTGACGACAGCCTCGGTCTCCGAGCGTGCCCGAAGCGTGCGGCCCGAGCAGCTGAGCATTCTTAGGAGCATGGGTGAGTAGCAGACTTGTGGGGTTTTGGCCGATGGGCTGCCAAGATCGGGCACTGATGTTTGGTTTTCTTTAATACAGCTGTCTAAGAGACAACAGCCCGGTGACAGCAGGACCTTCCCAGCTGACGAAGTGGCCTTTCTTCGCACCGGAGACCGGCATCCCCAGATGTCCGAGAGATAAGTAGAGGGCCACGACCCACAGAGGGAATGAAAGCAGGGTGCTGGTTTGGGAATTACTGGGAGGGGTTTTTGAGTCTGCTTTGGAGGTGGGGGGTGTCCATGAAGCGGCACCTTAGGCCCCATAAAAGGAAAGCCTGACTTTTCATCACAGCGCTGAGGTGTGCAGGGCAGAGCAGTCCCGGTGTGTATCGTGTCCCTTGTCTTTTGTGTATTATGTGTTGTTTGCATATGTCATGTCTTTTACCTTAGGCCTTGGTGGGGCCTGTCAGAAACGCTGGCATCATTGTTAGCATCTGTGATCTCTGCATTCCTTGGCCTGGCACCCATGCCATAGAACTTTTGACTCGGGAGCTCAGACAGGCATCAGACTCTCTTGTCTCTTTAGAAGCATCCGGTCAGCTGTCTTTTCAGGTCTTGTTCTGAGCTGTATGGACAGCTATGTCCCGCCAGGATCCATTAAGGCAGACTTGGACTTGTAAGAACGTGAGGGCAGGTAGAGGCTTCTGACCGTAGGATTCTCGGGCATCCATCTTTGCAGTTCTTGGAATAAATCATTCAGTTAGCATCTTCTTCCTTCAGTGTTTTCTGAGCCTTGTCAGCTTGCCATCGGTCTCACCTCGGTCATCTCATTTGGCATCTTCTCAGTCCTTGCAGTCATCCTTCTTGCCCAGAGATTTCTGTCTGTGTTGTGTGCCCATTGTTTGTCACGTCCTGTCTGTCCCGTGTCACGGGTGTCAGCACACACATTTGTGCCGGAGCTGCTCTGCCCTGCCGCATAGCCTGGTGTAATAGGAGAAGCCCCGGGGAGTTGAAGGTTGTAATGTGGGCTGTACTTGGACTCTAGATGCTATTCCTATGTTGACCTAAGGTGTTTGTATCTTTTGAGTTATCCTGCAGGTGTTTGACATATGTTCTAACTTTCTTTCAGGTGCAGATGCATTGCATCCATGGCAGAGCACCCCATCCCGGGTGAGGGGGTTCCCCATAGCAGGTCAGTCACCATTTGTCTGTGCAGGGGGAGTGTCAAGTGTGACCCTATTACAGCGCTGTTTTTGGTCTTTATTTTTAGGAAGTATAGCTGGATCTCAGCAGTCAAGTTCAAAAGGGTAAGGTGAGCAGTAGCCTTTCTTGTTGCTGAGGTCTGAATTCCAAGGGGGCAAGTCTAAGTCTCCATTCTCGTTTTTGTGCCTTAGGCAATCCACTCGGAGCACGCCAAGCTCCCATCCCCACCCGGCCGACGGACCGAATTTTTCACCCTGATGAGCCCTGTCTTCCGGGTAGCAGTCAGGAACCACCGAGGAGTTGCGGTGAGTCAGGGAAGTAGGGAGGAGGACCAAGGGTCCAGTCAGTTTTCAGCAATGCCACATCGCCTCCTGTCTTCTTAACCCAGGTGTACCCCACGCCGACGGCGTTGGCCTCCGAGCGTTCCTGAAGCGTGCCACCTGAGGAGCCGGGCCTTCTTAGGAGAAGGGTGAGTAGCAGACTTGTGGGGTTTTGGCCGACGGGCTGCCAAGATCAGGCACTGATGTTTCGTTTTCTTTAATATAGCTGTCTAAGAGACACCAGCCCGGTGCCAGCAGGACCTTCCCAGCCGGCGAGGCGGCCTTTCTTCGCACCCAACACGGACCGGCATCCCCAGATGTCCGAGAGATAAGTAGAGGGCTCCGACCCACAGAGGGGATGAAAGCAAGGTGCTGGGTTGGGACTCCTGGGATCGGGGAGGGGAGGTCTTGAGTTGGCTCTGGAGATGAGAGTAGCCAAGAATTGGCCCCTTAGGCCCCCTAAAAGCAAAGTCTCACTTTGGATCACAGTGCTGAGGTGCACAGGGCAGAGCAGTCCCGGTGTGTATCGTGTCACTTGTCTACCGTGCGTTATGTCTTGGTTGGGTGTCTCATGTCTTTTATCTTAGCCCTTTGAGGGGCCTATCAGAAACCTCGGCAGTATTCTTAGCAGCCACGATCTCCACGTTTCTTTGGCCCGGCACCCAGGCCATAAAACTTTTGACTCGGGAGCTCAGACAGGCATCAGAATTGCAACTCTTTGTAAGCATCCAGTCAGATGTCTTTTCAGGTCTTGTTCTGAGCTGTATGGACAGCTGCACCCTGCAAGGTTCTCCTATGGTGGATTAGGACTTGTAAGAATGTGAGGGCAGGTAGAGGCTTCTGACCGTAGGGCTCCTGTGTATTCATCTTTGCAGTTCTTGGACTAAAACGTTCAGTTTAGCATCTTCCTTCTCCAGGGCACTCTGAGCCTTATCAGCTCGCCATCGGTCTGTCTTACCTTGGTCATCTCATTTGGCATCTTCTCAGTCCTCGCAGTCATCCTTCTTGCCTAGAGATTTCTGTCTGTGTCTTGTGCCCATTGTTTGTCGTGTCCCGTGTCACGGGTGTCAGCACACACATTTGTGCCGGAGCTGCTCTGCCCTGCCGCATAGCCTAGTGTAATAGGAGAAGCCCCGGGGAGTTGAAAGTTGTAATGTGGGCTGTACTTGGACTCTAGATGCTATTCCTAGGTTGACATAAGGTGTTTGCAGCTTTTGAGTTATCGTGCATGTGTTTGACATATGTTCTACCTTTCTTTCAGGTGCAGATGAATTTTCAGGTGCAGATGAATTACATCTGTGGCAGAGGGTTATGGTTACGAGGTGCCAGGCCTTCTTAGGAGAACGGTGAGTAGCAGACTTGTGTGGTTTTGGCCGATGTGGTGCCAAGGTCAGGTGTTGATGTTTGGTTTTCTTTAATATAGCTGTCTAAGAGACAACAGCCCGGTGACAGCACAACTTCCCAGCCGGCGAGGCGGCCTTTCTTCGCACCCGACACGGACCGGCATCCCCAGATGTCCGAGAGATAAGTAGAGGGCCACGACCCACAGAGGGAATGAAAGCGAGGTGCTGGGTCGGCACTCCTGGGATGGGGGAGGTTTTGAGTTGGCTATGGAGACGAGGGTAGCCAAGAAGTGGCCCCTTAGGCCCCCTAAAAGCAAAATCTCACTTTTGATCACCGTGCTGAGGTGAGCAGGGCAGAGCAGTCCCGGTGTATATTGTGTCACTTGTCTGTTGTGCATTATGTCTTGTTTAGCTGTCTCATGTCTTTTATCTTAGCCCTTTGAGGGGCCTACCAGAAACCTTGGCACCAGTCTTAGCATCTGTGCTCTCAGCGTTCCTTGGCCTGGCACCCATGCCATAGAACTTTTGACTCGGGAGCTCAGACTCTCATCTCTTTTTATAAGCATCCAGTCAGCTGTTTTTTCAGGTCTTGTTCTGAGCTGTATGGACAGCTATACCCCGCCAGGATCCATTATGGCGGACTAGGACTTGTAAGAATGTGAGGGCAGGTACAGGCTTCTGGCCGTAGGATTCTTGGGCATCCATCTTTGCAGTTCTTGGAATAAATCATTCAGTTAGCATCTTTTACCTCCAGTGTTCTCTGAGCCTCATCAGCCCACCATCAGTTTCACCTCGGTCATCTCCTTTTGCATTCTCTCAGTCCTCACAGCCATTTTCCTTGCCAGGAGATTTCTGTCCATGTCGCGTCCCCGTCGTCTGTCACGTCCCGTGTCACGGGTGTCAGCACACACATTTGTGCCGGAGCTGCTCTGCCCTGCCGCGTAGCCCGGTGCAATAGGAGAAGTCCCGGGGACTTGAAGTTTGTAATGTGGGGTGTAGTTGGACTCTAGATGGGATTTGTAGATGGACACAAGATATCTGGAGCTCTTAAGTTATCCTGCAACAGTTTGACTCTTGTCCTAACCTTTTTTCAGATTCAGATGGATTAAATGTGTGCCAGAGGGCCCCATCCCGGGTGAGTGGTTTCCCCCAAGCAGGTGAGGCACTACTTGTTTCTGTAGAGGAAGCATAAATGGTGGCTGTTACAGCATTGTTCTTTGTCTCTCTTTTTAGGAAGTTAAAGCCGAGAGCAGCAGTCAAGGCCGAGTGGGCGAGGTGAGCATTGACTAGTGTACAGAAGCAATTGTTATTGCTGAGGTCTCAGTTTCTGGTGCAGCTTTAAGCATCTCTTTTTTTTTTTTTTAATTTTAGGTGGTCCGCTTGCAATCTATCCTAGCCGAGCATATCTGTGCCAGGTGGGTGCGAGCTTAAGGTATCGGTGTGGCATATTTGTCAGATTTGGGAGGTTGTGTTTTCACAGTATCTCAGCATGCTTTTCTGCTTTGTTACTTTGCAGGTGCTGTTGCTGCCCTAGGTACGCCAAGGAACAGAGGAGGGCAGGTGAGTCGGCGTTTAGGCAGGCTGACTCATAGGTGAATGTTATGAAGCAGCATGCTAAGTATGTACCTTTTCTCTTTGCAGGTATCTTCTGGCCAGCCTCCGGAGTCAAATCAAGATTTGAGGTGAGCCGGGGGAGTGGTGCGGAGGAGTCCCGGGGATTACTGTTGTTGAGGGCAATAGTCACCTTTTCTGTTTTGTCTTAGGTACCCTGAGGAGGCTCTTACCCAAAGCTTAGAAACGGCAACACCGAAGCACACGCGGAGAACATCTCAACGTCCACGTGCGACCGAGGATGGATTTTGTCCGCTCCTCTTCCAAAAGCTAAGTGTCGGGGCCAGTGGTTTGGAGAAGGGGAAAAACCTTTACTATCACAGGGGGCAATTTCATGTCAGCTTAGCGGAGAGGTCTGTATCGGGACAGGCTCTCTGGAAGTAAAGGGAGAGGGTTTCTCCTCAGCCTCACCAGAGCCTTTGCCGGGCAGGGCAGTTCCAACCCATCTCCACGTTCTCGGGAACTTTGCGTTGTCCGCCTTCCTCGGCCCGACGTCGTCACGGATCTTTTCCCCGAGGAGCTCGCCTTCAGGTCCGGAGCTACGGCCACGGTCACCCGGCAGTCGGCTTCCTTCTCTAGGCTCGCTGAGCCTCTCGAGCATCCTCTTAACTGCTTTGGCACTAACTTCTTTTAAGGAGTTATGTTTCATCATCACGTGCCATCATCATAGGGCTTTCTTTCCTTTGGCATCATCGGCCTCTGGCTCATCTTGCGCTATGAATCTCGGGTCCATAAGTTGAAAGTGCTAGGCAGTTTACTCGTGTCTCTGTTATGCCATCCGTGTCTATGTTGTGTCATCCGTGTTATGTAGTCTGTGTCTATTGTCTTCCGTGTCATAGGCCTTTGTTACATCTCGATGCTTTACAGGCACTATTTTGTGCCATATAGGCAGTATTTTACTCACATTCCTTCCCAGATATAGCTTATTCTAGCATCTTTACATTTTTACTCTTTGAGACAGGAAAGGATTACAAGATTTTCTCATCCATCTTCCTTCTCACTACCAGCTTTGGTAGTGGTTTTTTTTCCATGCCATTATCTTGGACTTCTAGAGGGAGCGTCTTACACCCTCCTCAAGTGACTGCAGTTGTTCTGTAGGTTCCATCTTCTCAAAGGCTATGGGGCCCAACAATTAATCTTCCACAGAGTTATCTCAAGTCTTGGCTTATATTGTGTGTACCTATGTTGGCTTGTATTGTGTGTAGCTATATTGCATGTACCTTTGTTGGCTTATATTGTATAGGCTTATATTGTATATACTTATATTGCGTGTACCTGTGTTGGCTTGTATTGTGTGTAGCTATATTGCATGTACCTTTGTTGGCTTATATTGTATAGGCTTATATTGTATATACTTATATTGCGTGTACCTCTGTTGGCTTGTATTGTATAGGCTTATATTGTATATACTTATATTGCGTGTACCTGTGTCGGCTTGTATTGTGTCTACTTACACTGTATGTACACTTGCACTGTATGCGTTTGCTTATATTCTATGTACTTATAATATACCACTTATGATTGGAGCTGCCCTGCCCTGGCATGTAGTCATAGTTAGGTAGAACAGTTGTAAAAACTTTACTGTTCATCTGTCTTTTATGGCATATTGGGTAGAAAATTTATTGGTCCAGAGTGGGGAAAATTCCTAGCTGTCAGCCACAAGTTGACCAATTCCTGTCGTCTCACAGGTCCTCGAGGCTACCGATTTCCCCAGAATCTACCATTCGACGTCAAGGAGTGGCAGCCAGAAGACGCGTCGAAGCACGTTCTTCAGCATCTTGAGTAAGGGCCATAGCGAGCCTGTAAGCAGGAAGAGTGTGTGAGCGTGTGTGAGAGCACATGACTGTGTGTGTCTGTGTCCACTCGTCTCTGTGTGTGTGAGCACATGCTGACTAGTTTTAACCTTGTGTATGTGACTTTTGCTTTTCAGGTTTTGTAATTCATTTTTAAATTTAGAATAAAAAATCCCCAGCGGGGGGGGTTTTTTTTTCCCCCCCGGCTGGGTTTTTTTTTCCTCGGTCCCGGTCGGTCTGAGAGGCGACGTTCATCGCCAAAGTTTGGGCACAGACCATCCAGGGACCGGGGTTTTTGTCAGGCAGGAGGATTTTATTGGAGGCTCCCGGGAACCGCGTTCCCGAGGAGCGGCGCGAATGCGTGCCGGGGGTTAGCAGAGCAGTTGAGGTGTGAGTCAGTGTGGGTTTGTGTGTAAGCTGAAGGAGGTGTGTGTGTATGTGTGTGTTGAAGGGTTGTAACCTTATATGACTTTTGCTTTTCAGGTTTTGTAATTCATTTTTAAATTTAGAATAAAAAATCCCCAGCCGGGGGGTTTTTTTTTTTTTCCCCCCGGCTGGGT
>NW_027509925.1:107500-110000 GCF_051311805.1 Agelaius phoeniceus
TAGGGTTAGGGTTAGGGTTAGGGTTAGGGTTAGGGTTAGGGTTAGGTTAGGGTTAGGGTTAGGGTTAGGGTTAGGGTTAGGGTTAGGGTTAGGGTTAGGGTTAGGGTTAGGGTTAGGGTTAGGGTTAGGGTTAGGGTTAGGGTTAGGGTTAGGGTTAGGGTTAGGGTTAGGGTTAGGGTTAGGGTTAGGGTTAGGGTTAGGTTAGGGTTAGGGTTAGGGTAGGTTAGGGTTAGGGTAGGGTTAGGGTTAGGGTTAGGGTTAGGGTTAGGGTTAGGGTTAGGGTTAGGGTTAGGGTTAGGGTTAGGGTTAGGGTTAGGGTTAGGGTTAGGGTTAGGGTTAGGGTTAGGGTTAGGGTTAGGGTTAGGGTTAGGGTTAGGGTTAGGGTTAGGGTTAGGGTTAGGTTAGGGTTAGGGTTAGGGTTAGGGTTAGGGTTAGGGTTAGGGTTAGGGTTAGGGTTAGGGTTAGGGTAGGTTAGGGTTAGGGTTAGGGTTAGGGTTAGGGTTAGGGTTAGGGTTAGGGTTAGGGTTAGGGTTAGGGTTAGGGTTAGGTTAGGGTTAGGGTTAGGGTTAGGGTTAGGGTTAGGGTTAGGGTTAGGGTTAGGGTTAGGGTTAGGGTTAGGGTTAGGGTTAGGGTTAGGGTTAGGGTTAGGGTTAGGGTTAGGGTTAGGGTAGGTTAGGGTTAGGGTTAGGGTTAGGGTTAGGGTTAGGGTTAGGGTTAGGGTTAGGGTTAGGGTTAGGTTAGGGTTAGGGTTAGGTTAGGGTTAGGGTTAGGGTTAGGGTTAGGGTTAGGGTTAGGGTTAGGGTTAGGGTTAGGGTTAGGGTTAGGGTTAGGGTTAGGGTTAGGGTTAGGGTTAGGTTAGGGTTAGGGTTAGGGTTAGGGTTAGGGTTAGGGTTAGGGTTAGGGTTAGGGTTAGGGTTAGGGTTAGGGTTAGGTTAGGGTTAGGGTTAGGGTTAGGGTTAGGGTTAGGGTTAGGGTTAGGGTTAGGGTTAGGGTTAGGGTTAGGGTTAGGGTTAGGGTTAGGGTTAGGGTTAGGGTTAGGGTTAGGGTTAGGGTTAGGGTTAGGGTTAGGGTTAGGGTTAGGGTTAGGGTTAGGGTTAGGGTTAGGGTTAGGTTAGGGTTAGGGTTAGGGTTAGGGTTAGGGTTAGGGTTAGGGTTAGGGTTAGGGTTAGGGTTAGGGTTAGGGTTAGGGTTAGGGTTAGGTTAGGGTTAGGTTAGGGTTAGGGTTAGGGTTAGGGTTAGGGTTAGGGTTAGGGTTAGGGTTAGGGTTAGGGTTAGGGTTAGGGTTAGGGTTAGGGTTAGGGTTAGGGTTAGGGTTAGGGTTAGGGTTAGGGTTAGGGTTAGGGTTAGGGTTAGGGTTAGGGTTAGGGTTAGGGTTAGGGTTAGGGTTAGGGTTAGGGTTAGGGTTAGGGTTAGGGTTAGGGTTAGGGTTAGGGTTAGGGTTAGGGTTAGGGTTAGGGTTAGGGTTAGGGTTAGGGTTAGGGTTAGGGTTAGGGTTAGGGTTAGGTTAGGGTTAGGGTTAGGGTTAGGGTTAGGGTTAGGGTTAGGGTTAGGGTTAGGGTTAGGGTTAGGGTTAGGGTTAGGGTTAGGGTTAGGGTTAGGTTAGGGTTAGGGTTAGGGTTAGGGTTAGGGTTAGGGTTAGGGTTAGGGTTAGGGTTAGGGTTAGGGTTAGGGTTAGGTTAGGGTTAGGGTTAGGGTTAGGGTTAGGGTTAGGGTTAGGGTTAGGGTTAGGGTTAGGGTTAGGTTAGGGTTAGGGTTAGGGTTAGGGTTAGGGTTAGGGTTAGGGTTAGGGTTAGGGTTAGGTTAGGGTTAGGGTTAGGGTTAGGGTTAGGGTTAGGGTTAGGGTTAGGGTTAGGGTTAGGTTAGGGTTAGGGTTAGGGTTAGGGTTAGGGTTAGGGTTAGGTTAGGTTAGGTTAGGTTAGGGTTAGGGTTAGGGTTAGGGTTAGGGTTAGGGTTAGGTTAGGGTTAGGGTTAGGGTTAGGGTTAGGGTTAGGGTTAGGGTTAGGGTTAGGGTTAGGGTTAGGGTTAGGGTTAGGGTTAGGGTTAGGGTTAGGGTTAGGGTTAGGGTTAGGGTTAGGGTTAGGGTTAGGGTTAGGGTTAGGGTTAGGGTTAGGGTTAGGGTTAGGGTTAGGGTTAGGGTTAGGGTTAGGGTTAGGGTTAGGGTTAGGGTTAGGGTTAGGGTTAGGGTTAGGGTTAGGGTTAGGGTTAGGGTTAGGGTTAGGTTAGGGTTAGGGTTAGGGTTAGGGTTAGGGTTAGGGTTAGGGTTAGGGTTAGGGTTAGGTAGGTTAGGGTTAGGGTTAGGGTTAGGGTTAGGGTTAGGGTTAGGGTTAGGTTAGGGTTAGGGTTAGGGTTAGGGTTAGGGTTAGGGTTAGGGTTAGGGTTAGGGTTAGGGTTAGGGTTAGGGTTAGGGTTAGGGTTAGGGTTAGGGTTAGGGTTAGGGTTAGGGTTAGGGTTAGGGTTAGGGTTAGGGTTAGGGTTAGGGTTAGGGTTAGGGTTAGGGTTA